>NW_012101315.1:123218-168114 GCF_000951045.1 Mandrillus leucophaeus | reverse complement strand
TCTCTATATTCTTCTTTATTAGTCTAGTTGGCAGTTGATCTATTTTATTATATTATTAAAGTATCTTTTTAAAATTATTATTATTAATATTATTTTATTATTAAATAAATAAATAAATAAAGAGCTCCTGGATTCCTTGATTTTTTGAAGGGCTTTTTTTGTGTCTCTATCTCCTTCAGTTCTACTCTGATCTTAGTTATTTCTCGTCTTCTGCTAGCTTTGGGGTTTGTTTGCTCTTGGTTCTCTAGTTATTTTAGTTGTGATGTTAGGGTGTTTATTTGAGATCTTTCCAGCTTTTGATGTGGGCATTAAGTGCTATAAGTTTCTCTCTTAACCCTGCTTTACCTGTGTACCAGAGATTCTAGTACATTGTCTCTGATCTCATTGGTTTCAAAGGACTTCTTGCTTTCTGCCTGAATTTTATTATTTACCCAGTATTCATTCAGGAGCAGGTTCAATTTCCATGTAGTTGTGTGGTTTTGGTGAGTCTTTTAGTTCTAATTTGATTACCCTGTGGTCTGAGAGACTGTTTGTTATGTTTTCAGTTATTTTGAATTTGCTGAGGAGTATTTCATTTCCAAATATGTGATAGATTTTAGAGTAAGTGCCATGTGGAACAGAGATAAATGCATATTCTGTTGGTTTTGGATGCAGAGTTCTGTAGGTATCTACCAGGTCAACTTGATCCAGAGCTGAGTTCAAGTCCTGAATAGCTTTGTTAATTTTCTGTCTTGATGATCTGTCTAATATTAACAGTGACTGTTAATGTCTCCCACTTTTATTGTTTGGGAGTCTAAGTTTCTTTTTAGGTCTCTAAACACTTTTTTTTTTTTTTTTAATTTGGGTGCTCCTGTATTGGGTATATACATATATTTAGAATAGTTAGCTCTTTTTGGATCCTTTGTCATTATGTAATGTCCTGTTTGTCTTTTTTGATCTTTGTTGAGTTAAAGTTTATTATGTCAGAAACTAAGACAGCAACATCTACTATTTTTCTGCTTTCCATTTGCTTGGTAGATTTTCCTCCATCCCTTTTTTTGAGCATATGTGTGTCTTTGCACAGGAGCTGGTTCTCTTGAAAACGGAACACCAATGATTCTTGACTTTATCCAACTTGCTATTTTGTGTTTCTTCATTGGGACATTTAGCCCATTTACATTTAAGGTTAATATTGTCATGTGTGTATTATATCCTATCACCATAATGCTAGCTGGTTACTTTGCAGACTTGTTGTGGTAGTCGCTTCATAGTGTTATTGGTCTGTGTACTTCAGTGTGTTTTTGTAGTGGCTGGTAACAATTTTTCCTTCCCATATTTAGTGCTTCCCTCAGGAGCTCTTGCAAGGCAGGCCTGGTGGTGACGAATTTCCTCAGTATTTGCTTGTCTGTAAAAGATTTTATTTCTCTTTTGCTCATGAAGCTTCATTTGGCCAGATATGGTATTCAGGGTTTAAAATTTTTTCTTTAAGAATGGTGAATATTGGCCCCAATCTTTTCTGGCTTGTGGCATTTCTGCTGAGAGCTCTGTTGTGATTCTGATGGGCTTCCCTTTGTAGGTGACCTGACCTTTCTCTCTGGCTGCCCTTAACATTTTTTTTTTCTTTATTTTAACCTTGGAGAATCTGATGATTGTGTCTTGAGGTTGATCTTTCATAGAGTATCTTACTGGGGTTCTCTGGATTTCCCGAATTTGAATGTTGGCATGCTTTGTTAAGCTGGGGAAGTTTTCCTGGATGAGATCCTGAAGTATTTTATCCAGCTTGGTTTCAATCTCCCTGTCTTCTTTAGGTACCCCAATCAGTCTCAGGTTTCATCTTTTTACATCATCCCACAATTCCCAGAGGTTTTGTTTGTTCCTTTCATTCTTTTTTCTTTAATCTTGTCTGTCTTTCTCATTTCAGCAAGATAGCCTTGAATTTCTAAAATTCTTTCCTCCACTTTGTCTGTCTGGCTACTGATACTTGTGGTTGCATTGTGAAGTTCTTATGTTGTGTTTTTCAGATTGATTAGGTCATTTATAGTTCTCTCTAAACAGTTATTCTGGTTAACAGCTCTTGTAATGTTTTATCATGGTTCTTAGCTTCTTTGCATTGAGATAGAACATGCTCCTTCAGCTCAGTGAAGTTTGCTGTTATCCACATTCTGAAGCCTATTTCTGTTAGTTAATCCATATCAGCCTCAGCCCAGTTCTATGACTTTGCTGACAAGGTGTTGTAATCATTTGAAGGAGAAAAGGCACTCTGGATTTTTGAGGTTTCAGTTTTTTATTTATTCTTTTCTTATCTTCTTGAGTTTATCTAGTTTCAATCTTTGAGGATGCTGATATTTGGATAGGGTTTTTGTAGGGACTTTTTTGTTCATTCTGTTGTTGTTAATTACTGTTATTTTTCTTTTAACAGTCAGGCCTCTTTTCTGTAGGGCTGCTGTGGTTTGCTGGGGGTCCACTACAGGTCCCATTGGCCTGGGCCTCTCCCGCCCCTGGAGGTGTCACCACTGGAGGCAGTAGAACAGCAAAGATGGCTGGTCTGCTACTTCTTCTGGGAGCTGCATCCCACAGGGTAACCAGCCTGACACCAGAGGGAATGCTCCTGAAAAGGTGTCTAACGACCCATTGTGGGAGTCTCACACAGTCAGGAAGCATGGGATCACAGACCCACTTAACACAGCACTCTGACTGCCACTTGGCAGAGAGGGTGCCCTGTATTGGGGAGAATCCCACTCTTCTGGACTGTCTGAATTTCTCAGAGCCAGCAGGGGAAAACCTAAGTCCACTGATCCGTAGAGACTGTGGCCACTGCTCCCCTCAGGGGATCTGCCCCAGGGGGATCAGAGTTTTGTCCATAACCCCCTGTCTGGAGTTGCTGAAATTCCTGCAGGGAGGGCTTACCCAGTGAGGAGGAGTGGGTCTGCGTCCAGCCAAAAGAGGCAGTCTGGCCGTGATCTGTCACAGCCACTGTGCTGTGCTGTGGGAAATTTCTTTTGGTCTAAACCACTCAGTCTCCCTGGCACCAACCAGGGGACTGGAGCTGCAGTGATGGCTGCCACCCCTCTGGCAAGGAGCTCAGTCATCTTAGGCAGCAGGTAGCCACAGTGATGGCTGTCACCCACCCTTCCAGGAACTCAGTTATCTTAGGCAGTCTGCAGCCATGTGGCCTCTGAGAATCTGCACAGTTCTGTGCTTGGGATCCAAGGCCCTGGTGGCATGGGATCATAAGGGAATCTCCTGATATTTGGGTTGCATAGATCTGTGGAAGAAGTGTGGTTTCCTTAGTGGGGTTACACACTCACTACTTCCCTTGGGTGGGTGGGAACTCCCCTTGCCTCATGCAGCTCCCAGGTAGGCTATCACTCCACCCTGCTTTTATACACTCTCCATGGGTCCTGCCAACTGCCTAATCAGTCCCAGTGAGAGAGAACTTGGATACCTTAGTTGCTGGTGCAGGATTCAGTCTCCATGTTTGTTCTTGGTGGGACCCTTCAACCGTAGCTATTTCTAGGTGGCTACTTAGCCCCTCCCTGATGTAATGCTCTTATTTTTTATCTTTGTTAGTTTAAAGTCTGTTTTATCTGAAATTAGGGTTACAACCCCAGCTTTTTGCCTGATTTCCATTTGCTTAGTTTATTTTCCTTCATCCCTAATTTTGAGCCTATGGATGTCATTGCATGTAAGAAGCATCTCTTAAAAACATCATACCATTGGGTCTTTTTTTTTTTTTTTTTTTGAGACAGAGTCTCGCTCTGTCGCCCAGGCTGGAGTGCAGTGGCCGGATCTCAGCTCACTGCAAGCTCCTCCTCCCAGGTTTAAGTCATTCTCCTGCCTCAGCCTCTTGAGTAGCTGGGACTACAGGTGCCCACCACCTTGCCCAGCTAGTTTTTTGTATTTTTAGTAGAGACGAGGTTTCACCGTGTTAGCCAGGATGGTCTCGATCTCCTGACCTCGTGATCCGCCCGTCTCGGCCTCCCAAAGTGCTGAGATTACAGGCTTGAGCCACCGCGCCCGGCCAAGGGTCTTGCTTTTTTATATAGCTTTCTACTCTCTGTCTTTTAAATTGGGCATTTCGTCATTTACATTTAAAGTTAATATTGATATATGTGGATTTGATCCTGACATGGTGTTGTTAGCTGGTCATTATGTTGACTTGCTTATGTGGTTATTTTACGGTGTCACTGATATATGTATTTAAGTGTGTTTTTGTGTTCATTGGTAATGTTTTCTTCTTTTCACATTTAGAGTTGTTTTCAAGATCTCTTGTAAGGCATGTCAGGCGGTAATGTACTTCATCAGCATTTGCTTATCTGAGAAGGATCTTATTTCTCCTTTGCTTCAGAAGCTTCATTTGGCTGGATGTGAAATTCTTGGTTGAAGTTTTTTTTTTTTTTTCTTTAAAAATGTCAGACATAGTGTCACAATCTCTTCTGGGTTTTAGGGTTTACAGTGAGAGTTCCACTGTTAGCCTGATGGGGTTTTCTTAGTAGGTTCCTGCCCTTTCTCTCTAGCTATCTTTAACATTCTTAAAAAAAGATATTTTTAAACAAATAAAAACCATGATAATTTCATTGCAAGCAGAAAGCACTAAAGGAAATATTAATGAGATTTCTCTAGGCAGGAAAATATGACCTGAGATGATCCTCATTTAACACAATATAAAATAAAGACCATCAAAAGAGCAAGTATAGAATATAAATATTATTTACAAATAATAGTAATTATAATCTACTAAGTTTGGAATACATAAGTGTATAATAATAATAGTGTAACAATGTGGGTGGAATAAATTGAATTAAAGTGCAAGGTGCTTACATTTTTTGAGAACTAATGGAAATATTAATTCATACTAAACTATAAGATGTCAAAGATTAATCTAATCCCTGGAATAACAACAAATTAATAATAAAATAATGTATAAATGATAATACAGAGGAAAATGTAATGAAAAAATATAAAACTAGAAGTAGTACTGTATAAACTCACAATTGGTTGGAGCTTTAGCATACCTATCTTAATAACTAATCAAACAAAAATAAAATGTATATCAAAGGAGATATAGAAAACTTGAATAACGAAGTTTGACATCCTATAAAAACACTACATCAAACAATTGCATTATACATTATTTTTTTCAAATTCACATAGAACATTTAACAAGAGTGACCACATACTGGGCCATGAAGCAAGTCACAACAAGTATCAATGTATTGAGTTTATATGGAATGTAATTGCAGACCTGCCCCAGTAAAACCGGGCACCATGCAGGACCTCATGGCCCTAGGCTCCAGACTGCCTGTCAGACTCAGTCTCCAGGTTTGCCTCCACTGCAGATGAGGCTGAAACCTGCAGACTCAAGGCCAACACCCATAGAGGCGTCCAGGCCTATCTCAGTGCCAGACTAGCCCCCAGAGCTCTGGCTTGTTCTATAGACTCAGATTTCAGGCCTGCTCAAAGCTCCAGTCCTGCCCTACTGCCAGGCTGGCTGCCACCAGGCTGGCACTTGAAAATCCCAAGTCCAGGCAGCCACCAAAGCCTTAAGCATCAGACTGTCCACAGGAGACTACCAACATAGACCAAAACTTCAAGCCTGCCGCAGCCCTATGATTGGCCCCCACAGTCCTAAAATATGGGCTGGCACTTGCAAATCCAGGCTCCACACCAACCCCCATGCCCTCAGGCCCCTGGTGGGCACCCATGGACCCAACCTCCAGGTTGGCCCCAATACCCAGGCTTAAGACCTGCTCAGTGCCAGGCTTAGTCTTAATAATTAAAAGTCTTAATAATTAATAACTTACCGACACAGTGAATGCCAGGTCCAAATGTCTTCATTGATCCTTTCTTCCAAATTCCTAAAAAAAAGATTGTATACAAACTCATTCAGAGAATAGAAAAGGAGGAAATATTTATAAATTTTTTTATGAAGGGAGCATAACCTAGATACCAACACCTGATAAATTCTTTAACACAAAGTAGAATTATAGGCCTACATCTTTTATAAACGTTTATGCCAAAATTCTTTTTTCTTATTTTTTTTGATACAGGATATCTTTCTGTCACCCAGACTGGAGTACAGTGGCATGATCATTGCTCATTGCAACTCTTTTAACTCGTGGGCTCAAGTGATCCTCCTGCTTTACTCTCCCAAGTAGTTAGGAGTACAGGTGCACACTTCAATACCTGGCTGATTTTTGTTTATTTTTTATTTTTTTGTAGAGACAGGATCTGATTATGTTGTCTAGACTGGTCTCAAATTCTTGGCCTCAAGCAATCCTCCTACCTTGTCCTCCCATGGCACTGGAATTACTAGCATGAGACACCGTGTCAAGCTGATGCCAAAATCATTAAACATTTTTGGAAAATTTAATACATAGAAAGGATATTATATCACGACCAAATGGAGATTATTTCAGGTTGGTTTAACATATGAAATTGACTACATTAAGACAGTAAAGAAGAAAAAAACTATATGATCATTTCATCATGTAGGAAACAAAATTTGATGATAATATCTAACACTATTTATAATAAATTTTTAGCATAAAGAAGAAAAAAATTATATTATCATCTCAACATTGAGAAAAAATATTTGATAATATCTTACACTTATTTATGTAAATCTTTAACAAACAAGGAATAGACAAGAACTACCTTAATCTAATAATGGGAACCTATAGAAAACCTACAACAAATGTATTACTCTATAGTGAAAAGTTGGAAAGTTTTCTCTGACCTCAGAAACAAGAAAAAGATGTTCACTAGTATAATTTTAATTTAACATGGTGATGGAAATTTTAGTGCGATAAGAAGAAAGATGAGGCAAGGAAAAATAAGTTAAAAATCATAAGAAGAGAAAACAGAAGAAATAAAACTGTCACTATTTAAAGGGAGCATGACTGTTTACATAGAACATTCAAAATATCTATGGGGCACTATTAAAATTAATGAGTGAATTTAGTAAGATTGTTAGAGACAAAGATAAAATGTAATAATAGTCATTCTGACTGGTGTGAGACTGTATGTCATTGTGGTTTTGATTTGCATTTCCGTATTGATCAGTGATGTTGAGCTTTTAGCTATTTTTAAAAATTCAGAAAATAGATGTTGGCAAGGTTGTGGAGAAAAAGGAATGCTTATACACTGTTGGCAGGAGTATAAATTAGTTCAACCATTGTGAAAGAAAAGTGACAATTCCTTAAAGACTTAGAGGAAGAAATACAAATTGACCCAGCAATCCCATTACTGGGTATATACCTAAAGGAATAGAAATCATTCTATTATAAAGATAAATGCATGCTTATGTTCATTGCAACACTACTCACAATAGCAAAGACATGAAATGAACACAAATGCCCATCAACGGTAGACTGGATTTAAAAACTGTGGTACATATCCACTATGGAATACTATGTAGCTATAAAAATGAATGAGATCATGTTCTTTGCAGGGCTATGGATGGAGTTGGGAGCTATTATCCTCAGCATACTAGAGCAGGAACAGAAAACCAAACACCACATGTTCTTACTTATAAATGGGAGCTGAATGATGAGAACACATGGACACATAGAGTGGAGCAACACACACTAGGGTCTATCAGAAGATGGAGGGTAGGAGGAGGGAGAGGATCATAAAAAATAACTAATGGGTACCAGACTTAATACCTGAGTGATTAAATAATCTGTACAGTGAACCCCCATGACACAAGTTTACCTATATACCAAATGTGAACATGTACTCCTGAGCTTTAAAAGTTAACAAAAAGATAAACTATAATTACCTTTCTATATACCATGAAAAAACATTTAGAAAATATTCTAGTAATACCATTTATGCAATCAAATAAAAAATAGCAAATACCTAGAAATAAATATAAAAATATATACGTACAATAGCTTTATCCTGAATAGTAGAAACTAATATTAAGATACATTTTTTAAAAATACACAAATAGAAATATATAACATGTTAGAGTATGAAAGACTCAGTAATACAAAATATAGCAATTATTTTCAAATTCAAGTATTAATTCAGTGTAATCCCAATAATTTTTAAAATGTTTTTGTGATTACTGTCTAGTGATTCTACCATTTATATGGAAATAAAAGATTCAAGAATATACAAGACAATTTGGAAGTAAAATAACATGAAAGATATATAATGCCACATATTAATATACCAAGTTATTTTAAAGTGACAGTAATTAAGATAATGGAACATAGATACAGAGACAAATAACTAATGAAGTTGAATGGAAAGCAAAATAAGAGACCTATATAGATACAGTCACACAAATTATACCAAAGTTTTCATGCACTGGAGAAAAATGGGGTTTTCAATAATGATTTTAATCAATTAAGTATCTACAAGGGGAAAAGTGTGATTCTTGACCACCATTTCACAATAAGTACCAGAATCAATCTCAGATAGACTGAAGACCTAAAGCTGAACTGTAAAATAATAAAAGTTCTATGAGGTAACAAAGGAGGATATCTTAACGATAGTAGAGTAGACAAATATTTATTAAACTGGGCATAAAATCTATAACCATAATGAAATATAGTGATATATTGAACTCCCATTATCCAGTTATTACAAACTGTACAAGTTTTTCCTTCTCTAATAATTGTAGAAGAAAGAGAAAATAGATAAATAAATAAATAAGTAAATAAATAAATAAATAAAATACACATTTCTTTGAACATCATGACAAAGATTCTTTAGAGAAATAGTATGGTTATGACAACAATATGAATGATAGGTAATATTTTCATTGTGCTTTTATAGAATTTCAGTGTTCATAATAAACTTTCAAATATGTAATGTTTTAATGTAGTTGAATAATTATATTTGCTTGATTTGATCTGGGGTGAAATCCTGCTCTTAAAATCTTGTATTCCTTTTCAGTTTATGCACTCTCTATTTCAAATTTACTCTTTATAAAGATAACTTTCTTCCTGTCCTATTGTTTTTGCACCATTTATGTTTAATTCATCAATTTTCTTTAATTTCCTGATAATCAAATGAATTTAATCCTCAAACTTAGACAAGAAATTATGCTGTAGTTTTCACTAAATTATTCATTCAACAATTGAATATTAAGTATTGTTGAAGGCTGAACAATAAAAAAAAATCCAAACTTTAATTTCTAGGACCTGTGCATGTTATCGTATGTGGCAAACAGGACTTTGCATAAGCGGTTAAATTGAGAGTCTTGAGACTGGGAGGTTATCTGGATTGTTCAAGAGGGCACAAAATGTAATCACCAAAACTATTATAAGAGGAAGAAAAGAGGGTCAGAGGAGGAGAAAGCAAAGTGATTATGAAAGCAGAGATTGGAGTGGTGCACTTTGAAGGAGGAAGAATGGGGGCTAGCCAAAAATTCTGAGTAGCCACTGAAAGGTAAAAAAAGCAAGGAAATAGATTTTGCCCTCAGAGTTTAGAAGAAATCAGCCTTGCTAACACCTTGATTTTAGCCCAGTGAAATAGATTTTAGATTTCAGACCTCCACAACTGTAAAACTATGTTATTTCAGCTACTATGTTTGTGACAATTTTCCACAACAACAATAGAAAATTAATGCAAACGTTGGTACCAGGAGTGGTTGTTGCTGTAATATATATTCAAAGATGTAGAAGTAGTTTTGGAACTGGGCATTGGAAAGAGGTTAAAATAATTTTAAGGAGTGTGATGGAAAAAGCCTTGATTGCCTTGAATAAAACTGCTAGAAAATATGGATGTTGAAGACTTTGTTGGTGAAAACTCAGAGAAAGTGAGGAACATTGTAGAAGAAAGCCTACATCATCTTTGAGAATACATAAATCATCATAAAAAGACTTGATGAAATATGGATTTTAAAGATGTTGCTGGTGAGAACTCAGGAGGTAGTGAAAAACATGTTATTGAAGACTGGGGGAAAGATAATTCCATCTGTATAGTGGCAGAAACAGCTGAACTATGTTCTACAGTTATGTGAAGAACATAAGTAATGAACTAGGATATTCAGTTGAGGAGATTTTCAAGGAAAGCATTGAATGTATAATGCAGTTTCTTCTTGCTGCCTGTAGTAAAATGAGAAGGAAAATAAATATAATTAAGGAAAGAATTGCTATGCAAACAATCACCAGGACTTAATTATTTGGGAAATTCTCACTTTACGCAGATTTTAAAAGATGATAAATTAAGGTTCACTGTCAGGGAAGTGTTCTCCAGAGAGAGTGCTGAGTGGGGCTGGACAATATTTTGCTAGTGCTGGAAGATAAAGCATGTTACTTAAGGATCTGATCAACCATCTCAGCAAAAGTCAGGTATATAGACTAAATGTATAAAAATATTTTCTTTATAAACATCTGTGGAGGAAACTTTTTTTAATGGCTGGTATGCTCACAATATACACAAGAGAAGCACAAGTTTCTGAGAATGTTATACCAGCAGAAACACTGAGAGTTTGGGATGAAAAGGGATGAGAGAGGAAGGATGAAAGAATTAAACTGATAAATCTATACAGGCAGGAATCAGGCAGGCAGAGCGACTCAGTTGCAAACATGTGCTATCCTTTAAAAAAAACAATGGCTAACTCTGAGGATAGAGCTAAAAGCCCAGGGGTGGAGCCATGGGCCAAGGTAGTGGAATCTCAAGCCGCAGTAGATTATTCACAGACATTGATATCTAACAGAGTTTACTCAGTTTGACTTAGAAATTGTTTGAGGCCAATGATTCCTTTTTTATTGGTTTGTTTTATTTTCCCGTTTTATGGAGTTAAAATGTCTATGATTATTATTCTGTCCATGTTCAATCATTGTATTTTTGGAGCAGAAAATGTGTTTTTTAATTTTACAGTTCTACAGATATAGGGTAATTTCACCCCAGGATGGAACACATACAGAATCTCACTATACCTGATTTAGATGATTTACACTATAGCAACTGGGACTTTAGAGCTGATGATATTTGCATATGATATTGGACTTGAGTTAATACTGAAATGAGGTGATAGTTTTGTAGATGTTAGTTTAGCTTTGAGTGACTGTATTTGCATGTGGGATAGAAATGAATATTTAGGGTTCAGGACAGACTGTAGTAGGCTGAATAATATACTCTAAAGATATCAATTTTCTAATCCCTTATCGGGGAAACCCACCCCCGATATTCAACGTGGGTCCTTTTCTATTTTCCCTAAGTGTTGACTGGTCTGAGAAATAAAGGGAAAGAGTACAAAAGAGAGAAATTTTAAAGCTAGGTGTCCAGGGGAGACATCACATGTCGGCAGGTTCCATGATGCCCCCTGAGCTGTAAAACCAGCAAGTTTTTATTAGCAATTTTCAAAAGGGAGGGAGTGTATGAATAGGGTGTGGGTCACAGAGATCATATGCTTCAGGGGCGACAAAAGATCACAAGGCAGGAGGTCAGGGCGGGATCACAAGGTCAGGGCAAAACTAGAATCGCTAATGAACTTCCATGTCCAGCTGTGCACGCATTGTCACTGATAAACAAGGTTCAAGTGCAGAGAACTGGTCTGACTACAATTTGTCAGGCTGGAATTTCCTAACCCTAGCAAGCCTGGGGGTGCTGCAGGAGACTAGGGTGTGTTTCAACCCTATTTACATCTGCATAAGGCAGACACTGCCAGGCCGGCCATTTTAGAGGCCCTGCCCTGGGAATACATTCTTTTCCCAGGGCTGTTAATTATTAATATCCAGCGATATTTATCTTACCCGTTTTTGGTAATAAGAGAAATATGGCTCTGTTCCGCCAGGCCCACAGACAGTCAGACTTTAAAGTTATCTCCTTTGTTCCCTGAAAATCGCTGTTATCATGTGCTTAAATTGCTAGATTTCATATTCAAATACACATACTCTACAAACAATTTGTGCAGTTAACACAGTCATCACAGGGTCCTGAAGCGACATTCATCCTCCACTTACAAAGATGACAGGATTAAGAGATTAAAGTTAAGACAGGCGTAAGAAATTATAAAAGTATTAATTTGGGGAACTAATAAATGTCCATGAATCTTCACAATTTATGTTCTTCTGTCGTGCTTTCAGCCGATTCCTCCCTTCAGGGTCCCTGACTTCCCGCAACAATCCTGGAAGTTGTGAAAGTTATCTTACATGGCAAATGACAATTTGCAGGTGCGATTGAAATCTTAGATTATCCCGGTGGGTCCTAAGTATTATTACAATTGTGTATATAAGAAATAGGTAAAAGAAGATTTGATTACAGAAGAAATGCAATATGATGACATTGCAGAGATCAGAATGATGCAGTCAAAAACCAAGAAATGCTAGCAGCCACGAGAAGCAAAAAAGGCAAAGAATAAAATCACTTCTGATGCCTTCAGAAAGAATCAGCCCTTCCAATAACTTGATTTTAGCTCTGAATGATTCATTTTCTACTTACGTCTTCCAGAAATGTAAGGGATTAAATTTCTATCATTTTAATCCACAAAGTATATGGTAATTTGTTACAGAGACAATATGAAACTAATCAAGGTAACACGCACAGAGGTTTTAGCAATAATCTAAATAAGAGATCAAAATGGTTTAGAGTTGATGGCAGAACTGATGTTGGGACTAAATTCTAGATATATTTTAAAGGTAATCCCTATAGGATTTGGTGATGTACTGGATGTTCACTGCTAGAGAAAGAAGGCAATTGAGGATGACGCCGAAGGTATGTTGGGGTGTGTGTGTGTGTGTGTGTATGCATGTGTTTGTTTGCTTAAACAACTGAGTGAATAGCAGTGCCAATTTCTGAGATGCAGAATACTTATGGAGGAGCAGGTTTAGAAGGGGTACAAAATAATATTTTCGTTTTGCTCATATTAAGTTTGAGATACATATTAGACATCTAAGTGGAATTGTCAATAAATTGGTTGTACATATAAATCTGAAAATTAGAGGTGTGGTCTGGAACTGAGATATAAATTTAGAATTCATCAGCATTTAGATGGGATATAAAATCATTGGACTGGATGATATTGTATACTAAATGCTTGTAGATAAGAAAAATAAGAAGTCCGAGGTCTAAGTTTTTGGGCTATTCAACATTTATAGATTGAAGAGGTGAAGAGAAACCAGCAACAGAGGCTGATAAGGAATAGTAATATAATAGAAGGGAAACCAAGAAAGCAGAGTGACATGATAACCAAGAGAAGAATATTTCATGAAAGGGGTCAGTTGTATCAAGTGCTGCTAGTGGAACTGTAGATGTGAAAGCCATTCCATGGAATGGTAAGGACAAAATCTGAAATAAGTCTGGGAGAGAAAAGAAAGTAGTAATAGTGATTTTCTCCGTTAATGGATCTGGGAATCTAGTATAGGAGAGTGAATTTTGCCAACTCTCCTTTTGTTCTTTTTGAATTATCCACCATATATATGCATTCAATTTTTCAATTAAAATATAGTTTAAAAAGAGATTGTTAGTTGGAGAAAAGGAAGTGAAGATAACTAATATGAATAATTCTTTCCAAGAGATTTTCTATACAAAGATGATGGAAAATGGGGTGGGGGCTGGAAGAGGCTGTGAAGGAAAAGGGATTTTTTAAGTGGAAACGGGATTTTTTAAATGGTAGGAGTTGCTAATTTTTTTTTGAACACTGATGGGACAAAATCTACAAAGAGTTAAGAAAAAATGATGTTATAGAAGAATATGAGTTAACAAAAAAGCTATACGCATAAATAGTGAAGAAAATTCAATCCTGTGTTATGAGTTGACTTATGTCCCCCAAATTTATATTCAAGTTCTAACATCTGGTACTTGTGAATATTACTTTATTTGGAATTGGATCTTTGCAGGAGTAATCAAAAAAAGATGAGATCATACTGAATTAAGTTGTGCCCTAATCTAGTGACTAGTGTTCTTACAAGAAAAGAAAATCTTTTTCTTATCAGAACAAAGGGAGAAAGAGACATAGACAAAAAGTGGATGCCATGTGATGATGAAGGCAGATATTGGTGCAATGCATCTACAAGCCACAAAATACCAGGAACTGCCAGAAACTAGGAGAGAGAGGCACAGAACAGAGTCTCCCTTAGAACCTCTAGAGTAAACCAATCCTGCTGATACCTTGATTTTGGACTTGTAGTCTCCAGAACTGTGAGACAATATATAATGGTTTAAGCCAATCAGTTTCTGGTAGTTTCTTACAGTAGCCTTCGGAAACTAGTATGCCTAGTTAGAGGAGTTAAATGTAACAAGAAGAAAGCATCTGCTCTAACAGGACTGAAGGTGGGGTACTGGGGTAAAGATGAACGCAGAATACTGCCAGGTAGCATTAATGGACCACTTGAAATTTGTCATTTTATATTTAAATTGAAGATAATGATTATGGTTACACAGTTTTTTTTTTTCTCATGCACATTTATCTTGCAGAGGTGTGGGGCATAATTAGAGGTTTAAATTTGTTAAAAATTAAGCTTTTTTCAGCAAAGATGTCCAAAAAGAGAGTGGGGTAAAGGGAGCTGAGGATATACTCAAGGAAATATTTGTGCTAATTCACCATGAGCCTGTAAAAATCTAAGATAGGAAAAGATTTATGACAGGCAACAGAAGAAAAGCCACAGAAGGATCATTAGCAAGGAACAGGGAAAAGGTAGTAGAATCAATGATCAGTCTTAGAGGTAGAATTGCTGAAATGAGATTATTAGAGGTACCTGACGTATCAGTTGGAGAGTGGAATGTTTGAATTTGAGATTTTGGATGGATATGTGCAGTAGTAAACCACTAAATTAGGATGTAAGACAAAATAACTGGAGAAGAGAAAGTTAAATAATTAAAATGTTAGATATGAGATTGATCATCTAACAGTAAAATTACTAGAAATTAAGACAAAGGTACTTTTGGAGACAGTGATAGCCAGACTGAAAATCATCACAAAATGAAGCAGAGTACTAGGAGTTAGGTCGTGAATATCACAAGGAAAGGTCACAGGTGATATAAGTTGATGACATGAGATTCAAAGTTGGCTATTTTTGGAAGTAAGAAAGGAGAATGACCTGGAAATAGCATTGAGGAATAAAGCCGACATCTATTGCGTTTTTTGGGTTCAGCGGTAGGAGAGGATGTAGGAAGGAAAACATCAACCGCTCTTGAAGGCTGCAGGAAAAGCAATGAATTTGAGAGAGAGTTGGGTTTCAGATACAGCAAGAGGACAGAGTTATCATTCAGATAGGAGGCAGAGGAGGACATACAGGGTGTTGCTGATGACAGTGAGTTTCAAAGAGATAATGCCTAATGGTGACATAAACCTGAGGTCTTTGTGACCTAAGAGGGAAGATCATATGTAGGCAGCATCAAGCTAGAAATGTCTTTGTAAAAGTGCTAGTGATTTGAGAAGCTCACTTTGGGGAGCTCAATTTTAATCTCTGGATCAAATCTCCTTCATTTCTCTTTCTTTCTTTCTTTCTTTCTTTCTTTCTTTCTTTCTTTCTTTCTTTCTTTCTTTCTTTCTGTCTGTCTGTCTGTCTTTCTGTCTGTCTCTCTCTCTCTGTCGCCCAGGCTGGAGTGCAGTGGCGTGATCTCCATTCTCTGCAAGCTCCGCCCCCTGGGTTCATGCCATTCTCCTGCCTCAGCCTCCCGAGTAGCTGGTACTACAGGCGCCCGCCACCACACCTGGCTAATTTTTTTGTATTTTTAGTAGAGGCGGGGTTTCACCATGTTAGCCAGGATAGTCTTGATCTCCTGACATCGTGGTCCGCAAAGTGCTGGGATTACAGGAGAGAGTCACCGCGCCTGGCCCACTCTTTTTCTTTCTTTCAAACTTACTGAATTTTCATTTTCTAAAAGTAATACACACTAATAGAAAAAAATATAAACATTACAGATATATATCATTTAAAGAGGGAAAATGTCTGCAATTCCTTTCTATGGAATAATTCTCCAAAGTTTGAATTTCTGAGTGAAATATTTTCTGAATTAGCTTTTTGCTATTGAATTTGTGCACTTCTTAATGTTTACTGGCAACTAAGATTTTTTTCCTATAAATTGCCTGGTCATATACCCCATATTTTTATTCCACATTAATTGTATTTTTTTCATAGACTTTACAAGTGTTTTATATTAGGTTGTACCATAAGAAATTTCCATTTTTTAGGTCAAAATAGTTTAATACAAGCAATCTCATATATTTCAATTTAATATACATGGGATATTATCTGGTAGTTGTAAGTTAGCATGGTTTACATTATCTTAATTTTTAAATTACTTTCAGAAATATTCTTTAAGAGGAGATTGACTTTTAAAATAAAAAACAACACTACAGCAACTAAAGGCTTCAGAAAAACTGTTTAATTCCATATGAATAATACTTTATCTTCTACTTAATGATGTCTTTAAAAAATAAACTCTATACTTTCTTGGACATAATAATGTATTTATCAGAAAAATAGAATGGTCTAGTTTTACCTACACATATATTTAAGTTTACCAAACTAGGATACATAGTCTTACTACATTGTATCCTGCTTTACATTTTAAAGTGCTTTCACATTAGTTTATTCTTTCCATGATTCCTAAAACAAGATGTAGTAATAAGAAACTGAGACTCAGAGAGATAAAACAGTCAAGATTCACAGGTATTTTGTAAAAAAGACTGCACATGTGAAATTTCAAAGCAAAACATCTAAGATATTATTGAAAATTTCATATCTCTGTTTAAAATACAATTTCTAATTTATAAATAAAACGACTATGAAAGAAACATTCTTTACAGTTAAACATACACATTTGTAACCAAGTTGACACATTGATTATTTGAAATACTAAAAAGAATTAAAAAGAGGACTTACAACCTTGGAAGAGACATTTCCCCTGCCTGTATGTTGCCTGGACTTGAGCATAGTAAGTTGAAACTGGTGATGTTGAGTGATGACGTCATAAAGGGATTGTGAATAAAATAAACTTAAAGGGGACAGAGCAGTCATATTTTAAAGTGCACAGGTGCTTTTGAAACCTATTCTTAAATTGTGGGAGTGTTCACACTCAACTTTTTAAAGCTTGAACTGAATTAGTCAGTATTCATTAATTGAATCTACCTGTTTGGCTTATTGAATAATTATTTCTTATCAGCCTATTTTAACACTAGCTTTGAATGTGCATGGGTGAATAAAGATGTGTTTATGTGTGTGTATTTGTGTGTGGAAAAGAGATATATGTGCTGAAAGGAAAATAGAAGAATGTAAATTTTCCTCTAAAAAGAGCAGTGGTAGCTTACTACATTTTCTTCACTTTTAGGCTTTTCTCCCCTACAACATTTTCGTACATTTATAGTGGTATTTCCACAAAAGAACTTGAAGATATCTTATTCTTAGATATGTAAATTCAGCAAAAGTAAACTCTCTATTAAACTACTATTGACAAATCTGAAAAACACTTTTCACCCAAAGCTTAAAACAACTCTTATTATGTACAGAGATGTGTTAGAACAAGTTATAAACAGCTACTTGGTATATAAAACTCATAAACGTGAATGATTCATTACAGATAAGAAACATTTCAAGGCAGGTAGGAATTGTATACAGGTAAAATCGTCCATATGTGTTTTAGTTAACAGTGCCCATATTTCTAGCCACAGGAGAAAAAACAATTCACTAGTTCTTATTTTTCACCACTTTTTGTCATTGAATCTTTATTTCATTTTTGAAAGTTTATATATCTTATATAATAATGATATTTTATTTTTTAATGAAAAATGTGATCCAAGACACCAAGATAATTTTTACCTGAGCAGTACAAAGCAGTATATCTCATAACTTTTTCATTGACCAAACTAATTTCACAAGCTAGTGAAATAGCATTGTCTTAAGGAAAGTAATATAAAGCCATTTAATTTATAAGTAAAAATGCACCACTATTATGTATTTGAAAGCAATATTAACTATGAGTTAAAGGCCATAAAAATGTAATTTCACTCCTCTGGCAGAGTAAATTCATTCCTAAGTAAATTAATATTTAACACAAAGTCATTCATTACAGTTCTACATAAATATTAAAATCTAGAAATACTGTAAATGTTCGAAACTAGGGAATGGTTTCAGTAAATCACTACATTTTCATGACAGTAGGAATCATGTTCATTTTGCTCATCATCATATACCTAACATTTACTTGAAAAAATGGAACGTGAAACTATTCGTACAGTTTGATATATATCATATAAAGCAAATAAACTTATTGTAAACATTGATGTAAACACATAAAAATGGTAATAATTAGATTATAGGTAATTTTCCACATATAATGTTTTGCATTTAAAAATTTCTACAAGTAGAGTGACATCAGCAAGATGCCAAAATAGGTGGTCGTAGGCTTCACTCCACCACAGAAATATCAATTAGCAACTAAAGAAAATGAAATTTAAAAGAATAACTTAGTTAAAACCTCAAAATATGGGAATTATCCTGAGTCAACTGCATGCTCAATGAAACAGAATAAAAATCTGCATTGAAATGGTAGCAGAAACAGTTTAACTCTGAGCATATCACTCCTCAAACAGCTCCAGGTTGGCACAGCACCACACAGAGAGGATTCCACAGGGTTTATGGTTTCTACAGTGGGAAAAGATGACCAGGGAGGTTGACATCCAGCTTCCCTGGCATTGTGAGACACTTCTGAGGAGGCCTACTCAGTTTTCACCTTATGGGAAACAGGGAATATAGAGGGAAAATGCGTAAGTAGACCACTTGGGGTCAGGTAGAAATCAAGAAAGGAGACAGAGCCCAAGGAAGCCAGTGAACAGATTTGGGTGGTAGCTCAGTGTACCAGCTAGCAGTGGTGCTCAATCGAGCTGAAGTAAGAATTAATCAGCACAATGACAACATTTGAAATTACTAAATCAGAAGAACAAAAAGAAAAAAGAATTTAAAAAAATGGAGAAAGTCTATGGGAATTATGGGACACCATTAAGACACAGTCGGTGCCTTGTAGGAATTTAAGAAGTAAAAAAAAAAAAAAAAAGTGTCAGAAAGGATTCTTTTTTAAATAACGGTACCAGCTAGCAACATACCCCACCCACTAAAGAAGTGAAAAGTGCTACCTGGCTTGAATCCCTAGATGGCCAGCCTCTAGGTCCATCCTCAAACCCTCTCCTGGGACCCCACCCAGAAAGGCAGACAACCACCACAGCAAATTTTTACAAAAGTGATGCACTAGTTGTGCCATAGCTGAAGATTTAATTCGTGCTCCAAGTGGCTTCAAAGCACACCCACAAATGTTACCCAGAAATGGAAGAAAATATCAAGCATGCATTTCTACTGAGCTTAATAGCTATTCTATTTGTTTTTATCTACTTAACCTCAGGTCCATTTCTACAACCCTGATCAACTGCTGAACTAAAAAAGCAGTGCTTTCTAGCCAGAGAATATATCCAGTGGCCCAGGCAAATCAGAAGTAATTACATCGCCCATCCAGCAGGTTAAGCTAATTGCAGAGTTTAACCAGTGATTTTGCTGGATAGTGGAGCCTAGCCACCTACACTATCAGAATTCAGACCAAAGGCAGCAGCCTAAAAATCTAGAAAACCCAAAAGAAAACTCTGTCTTTTCAGGGTAATTACTAGCTGTCCCATCCAGAATCATAAGCTAGCTAAATAGTGAAGGCCTATCCTTGCCAAATAACACCTGCAAAAGTCAGAAGAGGTGGTTGTCTCCACAAATACACAAACAACAACGACAGAGGGACATGAGGATTACAAAGCCTCAGGAGATCATGACACCTCCAAAGGAAACTAGCAAAGTGACAAAAATAAACAACAAAAAGGAAAGGTCTATGAAATATCAGAAAAAATTCAGAATAATCTAGTTTTAAAAAGGTTCATTGAGCTTCAGAATATATAAATATTTTTTAAAAAATCAGAAATAATACATAAAAATAAAAACTTTGAGAAAAATTGGAAACAATAAAGAACAAATAAAAAACCCTAGAGGGAAAATATAAAATGACAAAATTGAAAATTTAAAGAGAAAGCTTCAAAACCCACCTCAAATAAGCTGAATAAATAATCAATCATCATAAAGATGATTTGAAATTAGTCAAAAGAGCAAAAAACAAAAAACAATAAAAAAGTATGGAGAACGATTATGGAAATTATTGGACACCATCAAAAGACAAACCTATGCCTAGTAAGCATTTAAGAAGTTAAAAAAAAGAGAAAAAGGTGTCAGAAAAGATATGTTTTAAAATGATGAATGAGTGGGATTATGTATTTAAAATGCTAAAGAAAAAAAAACGTCAGCCAAGTATACACTACCTAGCAAATCTATATTGCAGAAATGAGAGAGAAATAAAATATTTCCCAGGCAAACAAAATGTCAGAGAATTAATCACCACTATGCCTGCCATACAGAAATTGCTAAAAATTTTTTGAAATGGAAAGAAAAGGCTGCTAACTAATAACATAAAACTTACAAAAGCACAAAGCTCAATGGTGTAAGTAATACAGCACCATATTTCTAATATTCTAGGACTGTAATGGATATTTATAGAATAATTCCTTGTATGGTTATTAAAGAACAAAATTATTAATAAAAACTATAGTTAAAATAATTTGTCAAAACATACTACAAAATGATGTAAATGATGCAAATAATGTTAATTCTAGCATTAAACACATAAAACGAGAAGGAAAGTTAAAGTGTAGAGTTGTATACATTAAAATTAAGTGGCTATCAGCTTGAAATAAACCAATATTAGTGTAAAATATTCTATGTATACTTCATGGTGACCAAAACCCAAAAATATATACTAGATGTACAAAAGAAAAATAGAAAGGATTATATTCCTACTACAGGAAAGTGTCAAACCACAAAAGACAGCAAAAGAGGAAGAAAGCAAGCATTTAAAAATAACCAGAAAACAACAAATGGTTGTTGTTTTTACCTGTTAATAATTTCCTTGAGTGTAAATAGATTAAATTATCCAATAAAATATGTAGAGTTATTGAATGAATAAACAATAACAAGAATAAATTATATTTTGTCTACAAGAGACTTACTTTGCTTTTAAAGACACCAAAAAACTGGAAGTGAAGGGTGTAAATAGATATTCCACACAAATGGGAACCAAAAGAGAGTAGAGATAGTAATACTTATATCAGACAAAATAAAATTTAAGTCAAAAAGTATGACAAAGAAAGGCATTACATCATGATAAAAAGGTCAATTCATCAACATAATACAAATTATGTGTGTGTGTGTATATATACATGTGTGTATGTATATATGTGTATATATAGATATGTTTTATATATATATATATATAAAAAACATCCAACAGTGGAACATCTACATATATAAAGTGAATATTAAAGGATATGAAGGGACATACATATTGTGAAACAATAATAATAGGAGACTTCAATACACCATTTTCAATTATGGAACTATCATCCAAACAGAAAATTAGTAAGGAAACACTGGATTTGAACAACACTCTAGACCAAATGAGCTTAACAGACATATACAGAATATTTCAGCTAACATCATAGAATACACATTCTTCTCAAGCACATAGAGAACATTTACCAGAATAGATCTTATGTTAGCCTACAAGCCAAGTCTTAGCAAGTTAATCTCTTTGAACAACAATTGTATGAATCCAGAAACCAGTAACAGGTGGAATTTTGGAGTATTCACAAATACATGAAAATTAAACAATATACTTTCAATTAGCCAATAGGTCAATGAACAAATTAAAAGGTAAACTAAAAAAGTCTTGAGACAAACAAAAATGGTAACACAACACAATAAAACTTACGAATGTCACGAATGCAGTTTTAAGAGAAAAGTTTATAGTAAAAAATGCCTACATCAAAAAGGAGAAATATATAAACAATGTCATTTCTCAAAGTTATAGAGAAGGAAGGAAAATAAATTGAGCTCACTGTTAGCAGAATAAAATATGTAATAATGATCAGAGCAGACACAGAAGATATAAAGACTTGAAAAACAATGCAAAATGTCAAGAAAACTGTGAGTTAGTTTGCTGAAAAGATAAACCAAATAAACAAACCTTCAGGTAGACTAACAAAGAACAAATATGAAAGATGCGAATAAGTAAATGCAAAAATGGAGGAGACATTAAAACTGATACCACAGAAATATAAAGCCAGAACACACCAAAAACTAGTAATGAGATCAAATACATAATAAAAAGTCTCCCATCAAAGAAAAGTCCAACAATGAATGGCTTTATTGTTGAATTCTACCAAACATTGAAGAAGAAGTAATACACAGATTGTAATCATATTATCCAGATAAAAATATAGAGAAAAGGGAATCCTTTCAAACTGTTTTTATAAGGCCAACATTACTGTGATACCAAAGCCAAATGGAAAGAAAACTACAGATAAATACTTTTAATGTACACAAATGGAAAAATCCTCAACAAAATACTAGCAAACTGAATTCAACAGTGCACTAAAATGATCATTTACAATGATCTAGTAGGATTTATCCCTGGAATGCACGGATGACTCAACATTCACAAATCAATAAATGTGTAACACCACATTAAGAGAATGAAAAACAAAAATCATATGATCATCCCAAGACAGGAAGAGAAAGCATTTGATGAAATTTATTTTTTGTGTAAAGCGACTTAAAAATTAGATATAGATCAAATGTACTTCAACACAATAAAGTTCATAATTAATAATGCCAAAGCTAATATTTTACTTACTGGTTAACCATTGGAATTTTTCACCCTAAGACCTAGAGCGAGACAAGTATGCTCACTTACTGTATCTGCTCAATATAGAATTGGAAATCCTTGACAGAGCAATAAGGTAAGAGAAAGAAGTAAAAGGCATCCAAATTGACAAAGAAATAAAAATATTGCTGTTCACTGATGACACGGTCTTACATGTGGAAAACTCTGAAGATTCTACCAAAAATACTGTTAAAACCAATGAACACATTCAGTACAGTTTCAGGATACAAAATCAAAATCAATATGCAAAAATCAGTAGCATTTCTTTACATTAACCATAAACTTTTTATTAATAAAAAAGAAATATGGAGAACAATTACATTTATAATAGTTACAGAAAAAAGCAAAACACTTATAAATAAATTTAACACAGGAAGTGAATGACCTGTACACTAAAAACTATAGAACATCAATCAAAATGAAAAAGGATGCAAATGAATGTAAAGTTATTCTGTGTACATGAATTTGAAGGATTAATATTGTTTAAATGTCCATGCTACGCAAAGCTATCTACAGATTCAATGCAATCCTTATTAAATTACAATACTATTTTCACAGACATATTAAAATATTCTAAAATGCGTATAAAACTACAAAAACCCCAGAATAGCCAAGGCAATTATGAGCAAAATACAAAAGCTGTGGGCTTCACATTCCTGATTTCCAACTATGCTGCACAGTAACAGCAATTAAAACAGCATGGTACTGTCATAAACAGATACATCAAACAAGGAAACAGAATAGAGATCCTGTAAATAAACTCCCTCATGTATGATCAATTGATATTTAACAAACATGTCGAGAATATGCAATGTTAAAAAACGATCTTTTCAATAAATGGCATTGAGAAAACTGGATATCCATATGCAAGATAATTAAATTGAACTCTTGTTTCACAACATATTCAAAAATCAATTCAAAATGGATTAAGGATGTAAACATAATAACTGAATCTTTAAAACCACTAGAAGAAAACAGAGAGGGAGGCAAGCTACATGATATTGGTCTGGGCACCGTTTTTTTTGTTTTTAGATTTGACCTCAATAGGGCAATAGCAAAAGGAAAAATAAACAAATGGGATTACATCAAATTAAAAGCTTCTGCACAACAAAAGGGACAATGAACAGATTGAAATATAACACCTACAGATTGGAAGCAAATACTTGCAAGCCATGCATCTGATAAAGAATTAATATATATACATATAATATATATATAGTGTGTGTGTATATATATAGATAGAGAGAGTATGAGTTCTGTCCCTCTGAGAGAGAGAGAGAGAGAGAGAGAGAGAGAGAATGAATTAGTTCTGTCCCTCTAGAGAACCCTGACTAGTATACCTGCCTAAGTAACTCTGCTATTTGGGATCTCCAGTTGTACTGGGCTTCAGGCTGGGCTCCGAGTTTAGTCAGAGTCACCACTCAGAACAAGTGAGACCTGGCCTATGCTCCTCAGAAATTCACAATTGAAGATTGCCTCCCTAAGTGGGCACCCCAGAGTGTGGGGTGTGATTTTGGCTGAGTTGAGCTGCTATTTGATCTCTTTTGTTGAGCTAGTGTAGCTTCTATGCTTCTCCAAAATGCAAAGAGGTGAGGATCTTCCTGCCTGGGTTGGGTTATTGAGATAAGTTTTTAGTTGATTTGAGACATTTTTAGACTCCTGGGAAAGCATGTACACCTACCGTGTTTCTCCAAAATGCATGGACATGAGCATTTTTGTGCCTTAACAGGGTCATTGTGGTGGGCTCTGAGGCTGGATGTGGAGCCTAGTCACCTGTGGAATTAAACAAAATTGAACTTCCCACTGTGCTTCGGGAAACAACCAGCTCAGCTTTATGGGTGAGCTTTGCAGTTGGTTGGTGTAGCCAATCGGGCACCACAATGGGCAGGAACACGAAAATACCACCAAGATCTGCATACCGGTTACTGTGAGCTCCACCGTCTTAGATTTTATCCAACGTTGTGTGACTTAGCAGTGTCATTAACCCCAGTGTCCCTAGTGAAGTGAAGCCAGAGTGGACTTCCAGGGAAGTGTGCTGGAATTCTAGGGAAGGCGTGTATGTACTTCTACTTCTTTCTCTGGGTAGATAGCCTTAGGAGAATCCTCTTTATCTTGAATTGTCTCAATTTGGGGGAGGGGGAGAGGAGGCATAATAAAAATGAGGCTACTCTAACCCTCATAATTTGGTTTTCATTTATTTCTATGGACCATACAGAGCCTCAGGTTTGTTTTCAAGTATTGGGGTTTACAAAAAGATATTCTTATTCTGATCTGTGGGTATTTGCTAGGTGAACTTTCTGTGGCATGAAATAGAACCTGAAACTTTCTACTCCACCATCTTGCTGAAATAACTAATTTGATGCTATAGTGATTGTGATTTTTTCATCATTTTATTTTTGTATAGTTCATTATTAATGCAGAAAAAAGCAACTGATTTTTGAACGTTGTTTTTGTATCCTACAATATTACTGAATGTGTTTACGAATTCTAACAGATGATTTTGGTGGAGCCTTTAGGGTTTTCTATATATATATATATTAATAATACCATGTCATTTGAAAATTGAGACAGTTGCACTTCTTTCTTTCTAATTTGGATGGCTTGTAATTTTTTTTATTGCCTAATTTCTCTGGCTGAGACTTCCAAAACTATGTTCAGTAGAAGTGGAGGGAGTAGGTTTTATTGCCTTGTTCTTTTTCTTGGAGGAAAAGCTTTGAGGTTTTCACCGAATATAATGTGAAAACTGCAGGTTTTTCATATATTGCTTTTATTGTGTTGAGGTAAATTCTTTCAAAACTTAGACTGTTGAGAGATTTTATTATGAAAGTGCATTAAATTTTTGAAATGTTCTTTTCTGAATGTTTTGAAATAATCTTGTAATCTTTATCCTTCTTTCTATTACTGTGGTGTATTACCCTTATTGACTTACATATGTTAAAGCATCCTTGCAGCCTAAGGATAAATAGCACTTGCTCATGATGTATTGCTCTTCTAATATGCTGTTGCATTAGTTTGCTAGTATTTTGTTTAAGATTTTTGGATCAATATTCATCAGAAATATTGACTTGTAATTATGTTTTCTTGTACTGTCTTTGTCTGACTTTTGCATAATGGTAACTCTGACTTAATAAAATGGGTTTGAAAATATGTCCCCTTCAATTTTTTAGAAGAGTTTATGAAAGTTTGTTGTTAACTTCTCTTTAAATGTTTGGTAGAATTCACCAATGAAGCCATCTGGTGTTGAGCTTTTCATTGCTGAGGGGTTTATGATTAGTAATCACATCTCCTTAATCATTATTATCCTGTTCAAATTTTCTATGTTTTAATGAATCAGTCTTGTTACGCTCTGGGTTTCTAGAATTTTATCTACTTCTTCTAGATTATCCATTTGTTGGCACATAATTGTTTGTAGTTTTCTCATAATTTTTTGAATTTATGCGGTTTTAGTTGTAATGTCTCCTTTTTCACTCTTCTCCCTTCAATTTTTAGTCTAGCTGAAACTTTGTAAATTTAATCTTTTAAAAACAACAACTGTTTTTTTTTTTGCTATTTCCTGTTTTTCTATTTTTGAATTTTATTTATTTTTGCTTTTTTCATTTGTTTTCAATTTTTATTTTTAGTTCAGTAATACATGTATGGGATGCACAGGTTTGTTACATAGCTAAACATGTGCCATGGTGGTTTGCTGCATAGACCATTCCATCACCTATATATTAAGCGCAGCATCCATTAGCTATTCTTCCTGATGTTCTCCCTCACACCACTATCCCTTTCGACAGGCCCCAGTGTGTGTTGTGCCTCTCCGTGTGTCTACGTATTCTCATCATTCAGCTCCTACTTACAAGTAAGAACACATAGTTTTTAATTTTCTATTCATGCATTAGTTTGCTGAAGGCAATGGCTTCTAACTCCACCCTTGGCCCTGCAAAAGACATAATATAATTTCTTTTATGGCTGCAGAGTATTCCGTATATATGTACATGTACTAAATTTTCTACATGTAGTCTATCCAGTGATAGACTACATGGATATTTAGATTGTTTCCATATCTTTGCTATTGTGAATACTGCGGCAATTAATATACAAATGCATGTATCTTTGTAATAGAATGAATTATATTCCTTTGGGGATATACTCAGTAATGGGATTGCTGGGTCAAATGGTATTTCTGCCTCTAGGTCTTTGAGGAGTCATCACACTGACTTCTACAATGGATGAACTAATTTACACTTTCACGAACAAACTAAAAAAGTTTTTCTATTTTTTTTTTTTTCTCGGCAACCCTGCCAGCATCTGTTGTGTTTTGACTTTTTAATAATTGCCATTCTGACTGGCATGAGACGGTATCTCATCATGGTTTTGACTTGCATTTTTCTAATGATCAGTGATGTTGATCTTTTTTTCATGTTTGCTGGCACATGTATGTCTTCTTTTGGGAAGTGTCTATTCATGTTTTTTGCCCACTTTTTAATAGGGTTGTTAGTTTATTTATTGTAAATTCCTGTAAGTGCCCTGTAGACTCTGGATATTAGACTTTTGTCAAATTGATAAATTGAAGAATTTTTCTCCCTTTCTGTAGGTTATCTGTTCACTCTGATGATAGTTTCTTTTGTTGTGCAGAGGTTTTTTTAGTCTAATCAGATATCATCAGTCTATTATTGCTTTTGTTGCAATTGCTTTTGGGTTTTTGTCATAAAATCTTTGCTCATGCCTATGTTCTGAATGGTATTGCCTAGATTTTCTTCCAGGGCTTTTATAGTTTTAGGGTTTACATTTAAGTTTTTGATCCAATTTGAGTAAATTTTTGTCTACGTTATAAGAAAGGGTCCATTTTCTATTTTTTCTCTCACTGGATTCAGTCCCCTTCCTACAGATATATAGGAATGGGTTTCCCTCCTAGCCAGGGATCCGGGGGCTGGAGTATGTAAAACTCCTGGGTCTCTGTGTGTCCTGAGTGTCTGTTCTGCCAAGAATTGACACAGCTCTGTGTATCAGACCCAAAGCCTGGTGATGTTGCCTCACTAGGGAATCTCCTGATCCATGGGTTGCAAAAATCCATGGAAGAAATGTGGTTTTTCTGGGTGGAGTTGCATAATCACTCATTGGTGCCCTTGGTTTGGGATGGGGGTTCCTTTGGTTCCATGATGCTCTTGGGTGAGCCGTTGCTCCCCCTCCTATGTTTCTACATTCTAATTGGGCCGAAATTTTCGCCTAGTCAGTCCCAATGTGAGAACCTGGATATTTCAGTCGAAGGTGCTGAAATTACTCACCCCTTTTCATTCCTCTCCGGTGAGGGCCACAGACTGCAGCTGCTTCTAAATGGGCATCTTGAATCTGATCAATTTAATCTTTATTATACTTTTCTTCTGTGAACTTTGGGATTAGTTTGTTATTTTTTTGTAGTTCCTAGTGAGTTTATGTTTTTTTAAATTTATATCTTTCAATTTTTTACATGTATTTGTCTATTACTGTAAACTCTGCTTTGGCTGCCTCAGTGAAGTTTCTTAGAGATTTTGGATATTAGACACTTGTCAGGTGTGTAGATTACAAATATATTCTATTATTCTGTAGGTTGTCTCTTTATTGATAGTTTCTTTTGCTCTTCAGGAGGTCTTTAATTAGGTTCCATCAGTCAATTTTATTTTTTGTTGAAGACTTAGTAATGAATTGTTTCTCAAAGCCGGTGTCCAAAATTGTGCTTTCTAGGTTTTCTTCTAGCATTCTTATAGTTTGAGGTCTTACATCTAAATTTTTAATCTATCTTGAGTTAATTTTTGTTTACAGTGAAAGGTAGTGGTACAGTTTTATTCTTCTGCATATGGATGGCCAGGATTCCAGTGACATTTGTTGAATAGGGGATCTTTGCCTCATTGCTTATTTTTGTTGACTTTGTCTAAGATCAAATGGCTGTAGGTGCATGGCTTTATTTCTGGATTCTCTACTTCATTCCATTTGTCTATCTCTTTGTTCTTGTACCAGTACCATGCTGTTTTGCTTATTGTAGCCTTATAGCATGGTTTAAAATCTGGTAATGTAATCTTTCTGTCTGTGTTCCTTTTGCTTATAATTGCTTTGAAAAATTGGGATTCTTTTAAATTCCATTCTAACCTTAGAATAGCCTTTTCTAGGTCTGTGAAAAAATGACATTGGTTGTTTGATAGGAATAGTGTTGAATCTGCAATTTGCTTTGAGAAGTGTGGTCACTTTACTAATATTGATTCTTCCAATCCATTAGCACGAATGTTTTTCCATTCGTTTGTGTAATATGTATTTTTTTTTCAGCAGCGTCTTTTAGTTCTTCTTGTAGTTAACTTTCACCTCACTGGGTAGCGGCATTCCCACGTATTTTATTCTTTTTGTGGCAATTGTGAATAAGATTGTATTCTTGATTTGGCTCTCAGCTTGTATCTTATTGCTGTATAATGATGCTCCTTACTTTTATATAAATTTTGTATCTTGAAACTTTACTGAAATAGTTTATCAACTACAATAGACTTTTGATGAAATCTTAAGGTTTTCTAGATACAGATTTATATCATCAGGGAGAAGAGACAGTTTAACTTCTTTTTCTCCTATTTGTATGCATTTTATTTTTTTTTATCTTACCTGATTGCTGCAGCTAGTACATCTAGTACTATGTTGAAGAAGAATGATGAGAGTGAGCACCCTTGTTTTGTCATAGCTCTCAAAGGGAATGAATTCTTTGGGTAATTGTCCATTCAATATAGTGTTGGCTGCATGTTTAACATAGATGGCTCTTATTTGGAGGTATGTCCATTTGATGCCTATTTTTTTGATGAATTTTATCATAAAGTCATGTTGTATTTTATTGAAGGCTCTTTCTTCATCTATTGAGATTTTATACATATTTATATTTATATATAAATATATACCTTATATATATATTGAATATATATTCTCTATATAGAAATATATTCTCTATATAGAAATATATATTGAAATATATAATTCAGTTTATGTGATGAATTTCATATATTGATTTACATATGTTAAAACAACCTTGGGGTGAATTAACTTTTTGATATGCTTTTGAATTTGGCTTGGTAGTTCACTGTTGAGCATTTTTGTGTCTATGTTTATCAGGCATATTTGACTGTAATTTTACTTTATTGTTGTGCCTTTTCTAGGTTTTTTTTTTTTTCTACAAGAGTGGTGCTTCATAGAATGAGTTAGAAAGAAGTCTTTCCTCAAATTTTTGGTATAATGTCAGTAGAACTGGTGCAAGTTTTTCATACATCTGTTAGATTTCACCTGTGAATTTATCTGGTCTGGGGCTTTCTTTTGATGGGTAAGTTGCATATTACTTATTCAACTTTGGAACTAAATATTGGTCGTTTCAGGGTTTCAATTTGCTCTTTATTCAATCTTGGGAGATAGTGTTTTTCTGGAAATTTTTCCATTACCTCTAGCTTTTCCAGTTTATGGGCATAGAGATGACTCATAATAGTCTCAGAGGATCTTTTTTCTTTTATGTGGTATTAATTGTAATGTCACCTTTGTAATTTCTGATTATGATTTTTGTGACTTCTGTCTTTTCTCTGCTAATCTAACTACCAATCTATCAGTATTTTTTATTCTTTCAACAAATCACCTTTTGATTTGACTGAGACTGTATGGATTTGGGGATGTCAATTTTATTCATGTCTGCTCTGATTTTATTCATTTTTTTCTGCTAATGTTGGGCTTATTTTGTAGCTCTTTTTCTAGTTCCTCTAGGTATGATGTTAGCTCATTAATTTGAAATAATTCTGATTTTTTTAGGTCATAATTTAGCACTATAAATTTTTTTTTAACACTGCTTTTGCTGCAGCTCAGAGATTTTGTGGGTCCCATCTCTTTTCATTCAATCCCAATTATTTATTTATTTATTTATTTATTTATTTATTTAGAGATGGAATCTTGCTCTGTTGCTCAGGTTGAAGTGCAGTGGCACAATCTCGGCTTACTGCAACACCCACCTCCTAGGTTCAAGTGATTCTCCTGCCTCAGCCTCTCGAGTAGCAGAAATTAAAAGCACTTCCCACCATGCCCGGCTAATTTTCATGCTTTTAGTAGAGATGGGGTTTCACCATATTGGCCACGCTGGTTTCAAACTCCTGAACTCAAGTGATCTGCGCACCTTGGCCAATCAAAGTGCTGGGATTACAGGTGTGAGCCACCATGCCCAGCCCAGTGTTTTTAATTTCTTCCTTAATTTTATGGGTTACCCTGAAGTCATTCAGTATCAAATTGTTTAATTTTTATTTATTTCTGCAGTTTTGACAGATCTTTTTTGTGTTGATTTTTATTTTTATTTAGTTGCCGTCAAAGAGTATGGTTGTTTTAATTTTGATTTGTATTATATTTATTAAGACTTGCTTTATACCTGAGTATGTGATCCGTCTTGGAATATATACTCCATATAGATAAGAAAAATGCATATTTTGTGGTTGACGGGTAGAGCATTTTGTAGATGCCTATGAGGTATAATTGTTCAAGTGTCAAATTCAATTTCAGAATTTCTTCGTTAGTTTTCTCCCTTGATGATCTGTTTATTGTTGTCAGTGGGGTGTTGAAGTCTCCCACTATTGTGTGTCTGTACAAATGTTTCTGTAGATCTATAAGTACTTTTTATTAATCTGGATTTTCCAATGATGACTGCATATTTATTTAAGATAGTTATGTCTTCTTGTTTAATTGAACCCTATGTAATTATGTAATGCCATTCTTTGTCTCTTTTTTGCTGTTGTTGGCTTAAAATTTGTTTTATCTTATATAAGAGTAATAATTCCTGCTTCTTTTGGTTTTTCATTTGTGTGATAAATCTTTCTCCATCCCTTTCTGTTCAGTTTATGGGTGTCTTTACATGTAAGATGGTCTCTTCAAGACAGCAGGCAGATTTTTTAATTGTTGTTGTTGTTGTCTTTATTCAGCTTTCCACTGTGTGCTTCTTATGTGTGGTGTTTAGACCATTTACATTCAAGTTTAATTTTAATTTGTGAGATTTTAATTCTATCATGAGGTGGCTAGCTCGTTGCTTTGTCATTTCTTTTGTGTCATTGCTTTATATAGTCTGTGGGGCTATATGTACTTATGTGAGCTTTTTTTGTGAGAGCAGGTATTATTCATTTGTTTTCATGTTTAGAACTCCCTTAAAAATATCTCCAGATGATTGTCTAGTGCTAACAAATTCCCTTAGCACTTGTTTGTCTGGAAAACATTTTATCTCCCCTTTGCTTATAAAGCTTACTCTGGCCTGCTATAAAAGTATTGTTTTGAATTTCTTTCCTTTAAAAATGCTTAAAATAAGCCCTTAATCTCTTCTGGCTCATAAAATTTCTGCTGAAAAGTCTGCTGTTAGGCTGATTGGGTTCTCTTTGTACATGATATAACCTTTTTCTCTAGTTTCTTCGTGAGATTTTTTTTTTATTTAGCATTGACTGTAAACCAACAACAGTAAAAAAAAGTACAAAGAATGACATATTTATTTCAGTTCAGGGCTGTTTCTAGAGAGCTAGTGCAATCCTTTGGTGGTGTCAGTATACTCAGCTTTTTCATGATTCCTGAGTTCTTGTGCTGTTTTCTTTTTATCTGGACATTCTAAAACTTCTAATTTTTGTAATTATTTTTGTGCAAGTAGAATTTTTCTTTTTCTTTCTTTTCTTGTAATATAATTAGTTTTTTTTTTTTTCTTTCCTTTTCCTTTTCCTCCTGTACCTAGGGGATATGACTTTATAGAATGCTGACTAGGGTTCCCATCGGCTTTGCTTCCTGTGCACTTCTGTCAGTGCGTTTTATATTGGGCTATGCCATTTGACCTACCAACCAGTAGATGGTGCTAATAGGTAAGAGGCTGCTGCACCAAACATGGCTGAATGTGTTCTTGATCGTTGTTTAGACAATAGGCTGATCTGTGAATTGCACACTAGTCTGTGCTCCCTGATTAACCCTGGTGGTCTGGAGACCAATGTGGTTGGGAGCACACTGGGCATGTCTGCCTAGAGGTAGTAGTTACTGTGCTGCAATTAGTTTGATTTTGTGTAGTATTTCTTAGAATCTTTTATTTACAACATGTTCTCAGAACTTGTTATGGTAAAATATGTGCTATGAGCACATGCACAGATATAATTGTAAATCAGAGAATCATAAGATCTTGTAATTTAAAAACAAGACCAACTTTCTCAGGCTTATCAGAGAACTCTAAGACTTTACTAACTTTTGTGTTTATATATAAAACCCATAACAAGTAAATAGTGCCTAAAATTTGAGGAAATAACTGAAGATCAGTGACAAAGTTAATTAGATATATGTTTTAATGACTCAAATGGAGACATTTAAAAAGCTAAATAAATCAGAGTTCTAGAGAGGCAGTGTTGGCTTCTTTTATTTATCTCTCTGAAGATCAATACTACACATTAAACTCCCATATTTTAGTAGGTAAGCATGTGAATCCAAAAAAAAATTTCGACCACTCTTGCACTCTTTGCCATTTTCCCCAGGTCCTTATTCCTCTTGACAACTGAAACATGTCTTGATAGGTCCTCTTGGTTGCTAATGTTGTTTGAATATCTGTCTCCTCCAAATCTCATTTTAAATGTGTCCCACAATGTTGGAGTTGGGTTCTGCCGGAAGGTGATTTTGTCACGGAAGCAGATCCTTCATGAATTGCTTGGTAACATCTCCATGGTAATATGTGAGTTCTTGCTCTATTAGTTCATATGAGAGCTGGTTATTAAAAAGAATCTGGCATTACTTCCTCTCTCTCTTATTCCTTCTCTCATCATGTGACATATCTGCTCCCTCTATACCTTCTGCTATAATTTTAAATTCTCTGAGGTTCTCACCAGATGCACATGCTAGTGCCATGCTTCTTGAAAAACTTGTAGAACTGTAAGTTTGTTTTATATACAAATTACTCAGCATCAGGCATTCCTTTATAGAAGTACAAAATGGAGTAATACAGGAAATTTGTACCAGGAATGGGCTGTTGCTGAAAAGACACTTGAACCTGTGGAAGCAGATTCAAATCTGGGTAATGTACAGAAGTTAGCAAAATTTGGAGAAGTAGAAGATATAAAGTTTAGAGAAAGGTTTGTACTTATTAGAGACTATTTAAGTGGTTTTGACAGAAATGCTGATAAAAATATGGGTGGTAAAAATCAGGTTGGTGATGTATCAGGTGGAAAAAAAGAAACTTGTTGGGAACTAGAGTGAAGATTACCTTTGTTATGTCTTAGCAGAAATTTAGCTGAATTGTGTGCATGTCCTAGACTTTTTGGATGGCTGAACTTAAGAAGGATGATGTGGGTATATGGAGGAACAAATTTCTAAGCAGCAAAGCATTCAAGAAGTAGTTTGGCTGCTTTTGACGGCCTAGAAATAGAAAGGTGAGCAAAAGAATGACTTAAAGGTGGAACTTATATTTAAAAGTAAAGCAGGACATAAAAGTTCAAAAATTTTCCAGTCTGGCTGTGTAGTAGGGAAGAAAATAGTCTTTTCAAATACAAGGGGGAGGCAGGGTAACCTCTTATGAGAGAGATTAGCATGACTAAAAGTGAGCCAGGTGCTAATATTGAATACAATAGGGAGAAGGCCTTGAAATCTTTTCCAAAACCTTCCAGGATTTTCCTCCCATGAAGGCTCAGAGGCCTAAAAGGACAGATTCATTTTGGGGGATCATAAACAGGATGCTGTTAACCTATGCCACCTCAGGATTCTGCTCTCTGCATCCCAGCTACTCCAGCTCCAGCCAAGGCTTGAAGGACTGCAGGTATATCCTGGGCTGCCACTCCTGAGAGTGCAAACTGTAGGTTTTGTGACTCACTTGGTGTTAAGTTTGCAGGCACACAGAATGGGATTGTAAAGAAGGTTTGGTGGCTTCCACTTAGATTTTAGAGGATGTATTGGAAAGCCTGGGTGCCCAGGCAGAAGCCTGCCGCACGACAAAAAAAGCCTTTAGAGAGAAGCTCTACTAGGACAGTGCTAAGGAAAAATGTGGGATTTGAGCCCCAACACAGAGTTCCCAATAAAGCACTGCCTAGTAGAGATGAGGGAATGGGGCTATACCACCTTTCAATTCCCAGAATTGTAGAGCAATCGGCAGCATGCACCCTCAGCCAGGAAAAGCTGCAAGCATTGTAGTCCAATGCTTGAGAGCAACCACGTGGGCTGCACCCAACAGAGCCATGAGGGCAAGGCTGCCCAGGGTCTTTGGAGAACACTCCTCACAACAGTGTGCCCAGCATATAGGAAACAGTGTCAAGAATTATTTTGGAGCTTTAAGATTGAATTTCCCCTCGATGTTAGAGGTGTGGTCTAGTGGGAGATATTTAGGTCATGTAAACATATCTTTCATGAATGCTCTGGTGCCTTCTGCATCATAATCAGTGAGTTCTCACTACATTAGTTAATACAGGAGTTGGTTCTTAAGAAGAGTCTGGCACCCTTCCTCTTCCCTCTTGCTCCCTGTCTCATCATGTGACATGCATACATGCTTTCCAGTGTAATTGCAAGCTTCCAGAAGCCCGCACCAAAAGCAGATGCTGGTGCCATTCTTTTTGAACAGCCTGCAGAACCATGAACCAAATAAATTTATTTTCTCTGTAAATTACCCAGCCTCGGGTATTCCTTTATAGCAGCACCAAATAGACTAATACAATTATCTACTCAACATTTTTTTTCTGCCTGTTGATTCCTTGCCTGTCATCACTGTAGAAGCTAAGAACGCCATGTACATACTTTCTAAGTCCTCCTTGAAAAGCTAAGTGTGGCCACTCAACCTAGTTTGGGCAAATGATAATAAGAACAATACTTCTGGGTGGTGTCTAGTGTTTTTCTTTAAATGGACATCGAAAGTCCATGAATGGGCTTTTACCACAAAGAAAATGGGCTTGCTTTCTGCATTGTGTGTTTTAATATGAAGACATGATACTTGAAAGTGCAGCAGCCATTGTGGCCAAATCAGGGAGTCTATTGCCAATGTTAAGACAACTCCCTCAGAAAAACTAAAAGAACTGGATGGTATTGCTAATCCACTGAATCAATCATAAAATTTTCCTTCCAGAAATCTCATTAATAAAACAATAATGTTCCTATAATTTAAGCCATTGTTAATGGGGTTTTCTGTTACATTTTAAAGAAAGTAGCAGTAACTGTTTCAACTGTCTAAGCCAGCTTATGGCTGTTTTTTTTTTTTTTTTTTCCAGTGTCTTTCATTTCATATAAAATAACCTTCTCCTCTTTCCATTTTTATACCTTTTTTTTTTTTTTTTTTTTATCAGAACTACATCAAGATGTCTTTCTTTTTTAAGGCTTTTCTTTCTTCATCATTCAGAGTTAGTTGCTCCTCAGGTATATTTGGTCATTGATTCAAAAGTACTTATTGAGAACCCACTTTATGACAGACATTATACTATATGCTAATAATTTAACATTAAAAATTACCTTTATGGAGCTTAAAGTTCATAGTAGATATAATTTTTTTCTTCCTAGTATCCATTTCTCTATTTATTTCTACTGAAAGGGCCATCATTTTGTTCTGTTGTCCATTGTATTAGGCCATTTGTACATTGCTATAAATAAATACCTGAAACTACATAATTTATAAGAAAAAATAGTTAATTGGCTCCTGGTTCTGCAGGCTGTACAGCAAGCATAGTGGCATCTGCTTTTGGAAAGGTTTCATGAAGTTGCCAATCATGGTGGAAAGCAAAGCAGGAACAGGCACTTTCCATGGCAAAAGCAAGAGTGTGTGTGTGTGTGAGTGTGTGCACACGTGTGCACGTGTGCGTGTGTGTGTGTGTGTGTGTGTGAGAGAGAGAGAGAGGTGTCACACACTGTTAAATGACCAGATCACGTTTGAACTCAAAGTGAGAGCTCACTTATCACCAAAGAGATGGCCCAAGCCATTCCTGAGAGATCCACCTCCATGATCCAAACACCTCCTAAAAGACCCTATCTTCAACAATAAGGATTACAATTCCACATGAGATTTGAGTGGGGACAAATATCCAAATTATATCATTCTGCTTCTGGTTCCTCCAAAATATCATGTCTTTCTCATATTGCAAAATAAAATTTTACATTTCCAACAGTTCTTGATAGTCTTAACTCCTTCAAGCATTAATTCAAAAGTACTAAGTCTCATCTGAGACAAAGCAAATACCTTCTATCTATGATCCTGTAAAACCAAAAACAATTTAGTCATTTCTGAGATACAATGGTGGTATAGGCATTGGAAAAACATTGTCATCCAAAAGGGAGAAATCAGCCAAAGGAAAGGTGCTACAGGCCCCACACAATTGAGAGGTGGGCTCCCAAGGCCTTGGGCAACTCTCCCCCTGTGGCTTTGCAATTGTTGAGTGCCTACAGGTTTTCCAGACACAATGCAAGCTGCCAATGACTCTATCATTCTTGGGTCTGGAGAGCAGTGGCCCCCTTCTCACAGCTCCACAAGGCACTGTCCCAGTGGGGACTTTGTGCGGGGGCTCCAACAAAACATTTCCTTTTCACACTGCCCTAATAGAGGTTCTCTCTGGGGGCTCCACCCCTGCAGCAAGCTTCTGCATGGGCACCCAGGATTTTCTAAACCTCCTGTGAAATCTAGATAGAGGCTAACATGCATTCTTCACTTTTGCATTCTGCACATGTACAGACTTAACACCACAAACAAGCATTATTTAAAGTGGCAGCCTGAGCTGTACATGGGCCCCTTTGAGCTATGGCTAGAGCAGCTGAGATGTGGGAAGCAGTGTTATGAGGCTGCACAAATGAGTAGGAGCCTGGACCTGGACAACAAAACCATTCTTTCCTCATCGGTCTCTGTGCCAGTGATGAGAGGGGCTGCCCTGAAGGTCTCTGAGATGCTTTCTAGACCCTTTCCCCATTGTGTTGGCTATCAACACTTGACTCCGCTTTAATCACACAAATTTTTCTAGCAAGTGGTTGCTGCACAGCCTGTTTGGACTATTTTCCTGAAAATGAGATTTCTTTTCCCACATGGCCAGGGGCCATGGTGCATATTTTTCAAGCTTATATGCTGGGCCAGGTGTGGCTCATATCTGTAATCTCAGTACTTTGGGAGACTGAGGTGAGTGTATCACCTGAGGTCGGGAGTTTGAGGCCAGCCTGACCAACATGGAGAAACCCCATCTCTACTAAAAATACAAAATTAGCTGGGCATGGTGGCACATACCTGTAATCCAAGCTACTCGGTAGGCTGAGGCAGGAGAACTTTTTGAACCCAGGAAGTGGAGGTTACAGTGAGCCAAGATGGTGCCATTTCACTCCAGTCTGGGCAACAAGAATGAAACTCTGTTTCAAAAACAAACAAACAAAACTTACATGCTGTACTTCTATTTTAAATATAAGTTCCAGCTTTAAGACATTTCTTTACTCTCACATCTGAGAATAGGTTGTTAGAAGCAGCCAAACCACATCTTGAATGCTTTGCTGCTTAGAATTTTTTTCCACCAGATACCCTGGGTCATCCATCTTAAGTATAAACTTGCACAGATCTCTAGGGCATGGAAACAATACAACTAAGTTATTCTATAAGGCATAACACATGTGACCTTTGCTCTAGTTCCCAATAAGTTCCTCATTTCCACCTGAGACCTCAGGGCCTGGACTTTGTTGTTCATATGACTATGAGCATTTTTGTTACAACTGTTTAACCAGTCTATAAGAAATTCCATTTTCCCTCATCTTCCTGTCTTCTTCTGAGCCCTCCAAATTCTTCTAACTTCTGCTTGTTACCCAGTTCTAATGTCACACCCACATTCTCATGTATCTTTATAGCAATGACCCACTATTTGGTATCAATTTTCCATCTTCCAATTTTCCATATAATATTTCCAAATTTTCCATATTTCCATATTTATAGCATTCTTGCATTGCTATAAAGAAATATCTGAGACTAAGTAATTTATAAGAAAATAGATTTAATTGGTTCATGGTTCTGTAGGCACACAGAAGTCGTAACAGAATCTCCTTCTGAGTGAGGCTTCAGGAAACTTACAACCAGGGCAGAAGGTGAAGCAGGAGCAGGAACTTCATATGGAAAAAGCAAAACCAAGAGAGAGAGTGTGGAACAAGGTGCCACACACTTTTAAATGATGACATCCTGTGAAAACTCAGAGCAAGAGCTCACTTATCACCAAGGAGAAGGATCTGCCTTTCCTGAGGGATCTGCAACCATGACCAAAACATCTCCCACCAGGCCCCACACACCCAATATTGGGAATTACAATCCAACATGAGGTTTGAGAAGGGACAAACATTCAAACTTTATTACCCATCTTTCCTCCATATAAGATAGGAGAATCAAACTGTATCTGGAGCTCTAAGTCTAAATCATTGTTTCATTAAGTCCTTGTTCAAGTTATTTTGCTGTTAATTAATTTAGGGGTAAGCATATCATTCAGTTAATATAAATAAAATGTGAGGGATGGTTTCTAGGAAAATTTTTCTCATTTCAGAAAAGGCAGTTTATTTTCATCTAGTAGAAATCTTTATATCTGTTTACAATCCTTGACATTCACGCAGTGACCATCTTGCAACCATAAATAAAACCAGACTAAAGGCAAGGAAAAACAAGTAAAGTAACAGAATATAGAGGCAGAAACTAGATTTTTGATGAAATTGGTGATCTGCTCAATTAACTAACTCTAAAACATACTTTACCTCAAAACCCTTTGTTGTGTAGCATAACAAATTCCCTTATTGAATGAGGCTATTTGAGTCAAGATTTTCAGATACTTGAAGGTGATGATATTATAACTAACATACAGTCTGAGAAAATACAAGGGAAATATGGTAAATGACAAACTCTAGAGGAAAAGGCTTTTGGATCTATTGATAAAAAACTTACAGTCCCGTAATAACTAGATTGCTCATTTAAGAGCACATAAATAGACCACAGAAAGTCATTCTTGCTGACTACTTGTATATAAATTATCTCACTACTAACCAATTTTCATTAGAGCATTGTAGTTTTTGGAGTACCAGGGGCAAAGTTGACTCAGATCATTATTCCATTTTCCTTTGTGAGTGTCTATATGTTAGCTAGCCACTATTGGAGACATTTCTGTGAACATGGGTTGAAAGATAGCTAATTATGTGATAAGGGAGTCCTGGACTATTACCTTATTTGTATTGACCTCTAATAGGCTGAGTTAACTTGCTATGGACTTCCCAGCCCACTTAATATACTGGAATAGTCAATATATGTTACAAAATTAACACTAGGTTTTAAATGCATGGGGTTTCCATTCCTATTATACTTTTGTGCCATCTAAGCTTTCCTAGTCTTTTGGCAATTGGTATTAACTTTATGCAAAAATTTGCCATTTTTAATCATCCTGGTAATACTAGTAAAATATTTTCACATAAAAATTTAACTGCACATGCAAACGATCAGAGTTATAATTTAGAAAGTTATATCCACCAAGACATATTTATAATGTATGCTTTTTCTCACAGATTATATTTTTTGTATTCAGAATTTTCATTTTTCATGTTCATCCAAAGGTCAAGGCCATTGCATATAAGTTGGCTTAATTAATTTGATAATGGGTACTGTCTGAGACTTTTAGTTTATTTAGTATTCTTGGGCCAAGAATTCAAAGGCCACCTGCATATTTCCAAGTTTATGAAGCATACACCTGAATTTGGGGAGTTGGTTGGATAGAAGGAAACATCTCAAAGAAAATATCCAACAGGCTGGAACAGAGCAGATTGAGGTCAGAGATTAACAAGTAGGTAGTTCTCATGGAAATTAAAATAAACATTTTAATTCTACTATACCTGTTAAAAATAGTATTTATATTTTGGTCTTAAAATAAACTGGACATAAACATAAATCTTTCCATTGTTTTTCTCTGAACTTTGATTGTGACAGTCAAATAAATTAAAAATGTTTAAATAGGATAATAGTGGCATTTTTCTCAAATGTAAGATCCCATACATTCCACACTGAATATTACTAGCTAATTCTTAACATTTTTATAAAAAATTCTAAACACCAAATGTTGTGCTTTGCAATCGTATTCTAGGACTTCCTCTCTTTTCTCTTGACATCAGGAGGTCTTAAGCTTGGTTCCACAAATTCCCAACACATACAGAGTTTTAGAAATTCCATACAGGTGTTAGCAAGTTGAAATATATGTATTTGCATAGATGTATTTTCGGGGAGAGAATTCCATTGTTTTCATAAAAAGGATTCATAACCCCCATATTATTAAGAACCACTTCTCTAAATATTGTTTTAGGATGGTAATTTCTGCCACTTCCACAGGTTTTATTTACCCAATATAATGATGCTATGTACGTCTGTATTTTCAGTTCGATCCTTTCTCTTAAGTTCCAGGCTCCTATATTTAACTTTCTGATGAATATATTTATTTTTATAAATCACAGTCACTTAAAGCTCATATATCTCAAACTAAATTCATTATCTTTCCCTTTTGCTCTTGTTCACATCTTTTTATCTTGGGGTTTCTGTCTCAGACAATGGCTGTATCACCCATTCTGTTGTTCAAGTCAGAAAACCAGGCACTCGCTAATTTCTTATCTCTTATCAACCCACTCTGATACCAATAATTACTTCCTAAAGCTTATCCTTCTTAAATATCTTCTGAACCTATCAATTTTCTCTATCCTTACTGCTACTATTCTAGTTCAGACTAATATAAAATCCTTAGATTTTTAACAGTTTCCTAACTGATAATGTAGTCTCTAGATTTTCCTTGTCCTGATCCACTCTAATCCACACTGCAGCACAATTATCTGCCCAAAAGAAAATGTGAATATGCCACTCATTCACTGGTTATTTCCTGTTGCACTTATAATACAAACAAAACTACCCAATATGACCTACAATATGACCTTACATGATTGATATGGTTTGGCCCTGTGTCCTCAGTCAAGTCTCATCTCGAATTGTTCTCCCTGTATGTCAAGGGAGGGACCTACAATTCCCATGTGTCCAAAGAGGGAGGTGATTGGATCAGGGTGGGTGTTTTGTCCATGCTTTTCTCATAATAGTGGGTGAGTTCTCATGATATCTGATAATTTTTTAAGTGTTCGAAAGTTCCTTCTTCACTCTTCTCTTTCCTGTCAACCTGTGAAGAAAGTGCCTGCTTTGCCTTCTGCCATGATTGTCAGTTTCCTGAGGCCTCCCCAGCCATGTGGAACTGTGAGTCAACTAACTAAACATTTTTCCTTTATAAATGGCCCAGTCCCAGGGAAGTTCTTTATAGCAGTGTAAAAACGGACTAAGACAATGAATGATCCCTTTAAAAAATCCAGCCTCAACTTCTTCCACTAATCTACTCATACTGAATACTTCAGGCATATTTAGCTGTTTTCAAAAGCCCAAATGTTTCCTGAACCTTTTACCTCCTGACTTTTGCACATCTGTTTCCCTTTCTTTGTAGAAACACTCCTCAATCTCTATGTTCAACATACTCATACATACGTTGTTACCTAAATCTTACTTGTGGATTTATAGCTCTTAATTTAGAAGTTACTTAACCCAGAATGTCCTTCATATCTCCCCCCTAATTTTTCATAGGGTATTCTTATGTGTTACCATAGCATTCTGTCTTTACTTGTGATAGTACTCATTACTTTCTATAGTTATCACCTATTTCCTTACTTTCTTTTCTATATGCCTCTCTAGAGTTAAATTCTTGGAGAACAGGTATTGTACCTGTATGTTTCATGCCCTAACATTAGGTTTAAATGCACCAGTTCAACATGGTATCTGAGATATCTTCTGACTGGTCAGAAATCTGTTATGAGTTGTTGGTATACAATGCTTATTAAATGTTATGAATTTCATTCTTAGTTGTATCACCAGCATCCAGCACATCAGCCCTATTTAGAAGCAGAGAATTAATAACTTCTAATTGTAGGTTTGGATTTATTTCATGTTGAAACAACCTTCAATAATCTCAGAACTATATTTAGAAAGCTCTTTATGGAGTCTGAAATTAGTAATCAGCTATAATCCCTTTATCTAGTGAAGTGTTTCTTAAAGTATAGTCCAAGTCATCTGCATAAAAACAACTTGAGATTGTGTATTAATGAGCTTGGCCATGCTATAACAACATACCACAGATTGTGTGACATAAACAACAGAAATTTATTTTCTCAGAGTTATGGAGGCTACAAGTTCAAGATTAAGGTGTCAGCAGTATTGGTTTCTGCTGTGGCTTCTATTCCTGGTTTGTGAATGGCTGCCTCCTTACTGTGTCCTCACATGTCTTTTCTTTTGAGTGTGCATGGAGAAACAGAGGTGTCTATGGTGTCTCTTCATATTCTTTTTATTTTATTCTTTATTTTCATTTTCAGTTGTTATGGGTACATAGTAGGTGTATGTGTTTATGTAGTACGTGAGATGTTTTGATACAGGTATGCAATGTGAAATAAGCACATTATGGAGAATGTGATTTCCATCTCCTCAAGTATTTATTTTTTGAATTACAAACAACCCAATTACACTCTTTACATTATTTCAAAGTCTACTGTTATTATTGACTATTATCATCCAGTTGTGTTATCAAATAGCAGGTCTTATACATTCTTTCTATATTTTTGTACCAATTAAACATCCCCACCTTTCCCTCAGAACCACACTTCCTTTCCCAGTCTCTAGTAACCATCCTTCAACTATGTCCAAGTGTTTAATTGTTTCAATTTTTAAATTCCACAAATAATTGAGAGCATGCAATGTTTGTCTTTCTGTGCCTGTCTTATTTTACTTAACATTATAATTTCCAATTTCATCCATGTTATTGTAAATAACTGGATTTTATGATTTTTATGACTGAATAGTACTCCGTTGTACATATGTACCATATTTTCTTTATCCATTCATCTGTTGATGGGCACCTAGATTGTTTCCAAATATTAGCTATTGTAAACAGTGTTGCAACAAACACAGAAGGTCAGATATCTTTTCAATATACTGATTTCCATTTTTGGGGGTATATACCCAGCAGTGGGAGTGCTGGGTAGCACTATGCTTGATTATATGGTAGCCCATTGGTACCCAGATTATAGGGATTTTTAGTTTTCTGTGGAACTCCAAGATGTTCTGCATAGTAGTTGTACTAATTTACATTCCCACCAACAGCGTACAAGAGTACCCATTTCTCCACGTCCTTGCCAGCAGTTGTTATAGCCTGCCTTTTGTATAAAAACCATTTGAATTGGGGTAAGATGATATCTCTTTATAGTTTTTATTTGCATTTCTTTGATGATCAATAATGTTAAGCACATTTTCATATGCCTGGATGCTGTTTGTATGTCTTCTTTGGAGAAATGTCTGTGCAAATTATTTGCCCAATTTTGATCATATTATTTGACTTTTCTTCCTATATAGTTGTGGGAGTTCTTCATATATTCTGGTCATTAATCCTTTGCCAAATGAATAGTGTGCAAACATTTTCTCCGATTCTGTGGGTTGTTTCTTCACTTTGTTGATTGTATCCTTTGCTGTACACAAGGTTTTTAACTTAATGTGATCCCACCTTTCCTTTTTTGCTTTGGGTGCCTGAGCTTGTGGGTTATGGCTCAAGAAATTTTTGACCCAACCAATGTCCTTAAGATTTTTCCCTAAGTTTCCCTGTAGTAGTTTCATGATTTGAGGTCTCATATTTAAGTTTTCAGTCTATTTTGATTTTATTTTTGCATATGGTGAGAGATGGAAGAATAGTTTTATTCTTCTTCTGTAAGAGGATATACAGTTTTTTCTAGCACCCTATATTGAAGAGACCCTCCTTTGTGCACTGTATGTCCTTGGTATGTGGATCCCCTTCTCGGTTCTCTATTCTGTTCCATTAGTCTATGTGTCTTTTTTTCTTCTTCTTTTTTTTTTAATGCCAGAACCATGCTGTTTTGGTTACTATATCTCTGTAGTATAATTTGAAATCAGGTAATTTGATTTCTCCAGTTTTGTTATTTTTGCATCAGATAACTCTGTCTGATCTAGGTCTTTTGTGTTTCCCTATAAATTTTAGGATAGCTTTTTTTGTTTTTGTGAAAATTGTCATTGGTATTTTTTATTATTATTATACTTTAAGTTCTAAGGTACATGTGCACAACATGCAGGTTTGTTACATATGTATACATGTGCCATGTTGGTGTGCTGCACCCATTAACTCGTCATTTACATTAGGTATTTCTCCTAATGCTATCCCTC
>NW_012101315.1:117589-118773 GCF_000951045.1 Mandrillus leucophaeus | reverse complement strand
GCACCAGTACCATGCTGTTTTGGTTACTGTAGCCTTGTAGTATAGTTTGAAGTCAGGTAGCATGATGCCTCCAGCTTTATTCTTTTGATTTAGGATTTTCTTGGCAACACGGGCTCTTTTTTGGTTCCATGTGAACTTTAAAGCAGTTTTTTCCAATTCTGTGAAGAAAATCATTGGTAGCTTCATGGGGATGGCATCGAATCTATAAATTACCTTGGGCATTAAGGCCATTTTCACAATATCGATTCTTCCTATCCATGAGCATGGAATGTTCTTCCATTTGTTTGTGTCCTCTTTTATTTCTTTGAACACTGGTTTGTAGTTCTCCTTGAAGAGTTCCTTCACATCCCTTGTAAGTTGGATTCCTAGGTATTGTATTCTCTTTGAAGCAATTGTGAATGGGAGTTCATTCATGATTTGGCTCTCTGTCTGTTATTGGTGTATAAGAATGTTTGCGATTTTTGCACATTGATTTTGTATCCTGAGACTTTGCTGAATTTGCTTATCAGCTTAAGGAGATTTTGGGCTGAGACACTGGGGTTTTCTAAATATACAATCATGTCATCTGCAAACAAGGAAAATTTGACTTCTTCTTTTCTTAATTGAATACCCTTTATTTCTTCCTCTTGCCTGATTGTGCTAGCCAAGAACTTCCAACACTATGTTGAATAGGAGTGGTAGGAGAGGGCATCCCTGTCTTGTGCTAGTTTTCAAAGGGAATTTTTCCAGTTTTTGCCCATTCAGTATGATATTGGCTGTGGGTTTGTCATAAATAGCTCTTCTGATTTTGAGATACGTTCCAAAAATACCGAATATATTGAGAGTTTTTAGCATGAAGAGCTGTTGAATTTTGTCAAAGGCCTTTTCTGCATCTATTGAGATAATCATGTAGTTTTTGTCTTTGATTCTGTTTATATGCTGGATTGTGTTTATTGATTTGTGTATGTTCAACCAGCCTTGCATCCCAGGGATGAAGCCCACTTGATCACAATCGATAAGCATTTTGATGTGCTGCTGGATTCAGTTTGCCAGTATTTTATTGAGGATTTTTGCATCGATGTTCATCAGGGATATTGGTCTAAAGTTCTCTTTTTTTGTTGTGTCTCTGCCAGGCTTTGGTATCAGGATGATGTTGGCCTCATAAAATGAGTTAGGGAGGATTCCCTCTTTTTCTATTGATTGGA
>NW_012101315.1:111318-116824 GCF_000951045.1 Mandrillus leucophaeus | reverse complement strand
TCAGTTCTGCTCTGATCTTAGTTATTTCTTGCCTTCTGCTAGCTTTTGAATGTGTTTGCTCTTGCTTCTCTAGTTCTTTTAATTGTGATGTTAGAGTGTCAATTTTAGATCTTTCCTGCTTTCTCTTGTGGGCATTTAGTGCTATAAATTTCCCTCTACACACTACTTTCACTGTGTTCCAGAGATTCTGGTATGTTGTATCTTTGTTCTCATTGGTTTCAAAGAACATTTTTATTTCTGCCTTCATTTCATTGTGTACCCAGTACTCATTCAGGATCAGGTTATTCAGTTTCCATGTAGTTGAGCGGTTTTGATTGAGTTTCTTAGTCCTGAGTTCTACTTTGATTGCACTGTAGTCTGAGAGACAGTTTGTTATACTTTCTGTTCTCGTACATTTGCTGAGGAGTGCTTTACTTCCAACTATGTGGTCAATTTTGGAATAAGTGCGATGTGGTGCTGAGAAGAATGTATATTCTGTTGATTTGGGGTGGAGAGTTCTGTAAATGTCTATTAGGTCCGTTTGGTGCAGAGATGAGTTCAATTCCTGGATATCCTTGTCAACTTTCTGTCTTATTGATCTGTCTAATGTTGACAGTGGGGTGTTAAATTTTCCATGTTTAGTGTTTTCTTCAGGATCTCTTGTAAGGCAGGCCTAGTGGTGACAAAATCTCTAAGCATTTGCTTCTCTGTAAAGAATTTTATTTCTCCTTCACTTATGAAACTTAGTTTGGCTGGATATGAAATTCTGGGTTGACAATTCTTTTCTTTAGGAATGTTGAATATTGGCCCCCACTCTCTTCTGGCTTTTAGGGTTTCTGCCGAGAGATCTGCTGTTAGTCTGATGGGCTTCCCTTTGTGGGTAACCTAACCTTTCTTTCTGGCTGCCCTTAACAGTTTTTCCTTCATTTCAACTTTGGTGAATCTGACAATTATGTGCCCTGGAGTTGCTCTTCTCGAGGAGTATCTTCGTGGCGTTCTCTGTATTTCCTGAATTTGAATGTTGACCTGCCTTACTAGGTTGGGGAAGTTCTCCTGGATGATATCCTGAAGAGTGTTTTCCAACTTGGTTCCATTTTCCCCATCACTTTCATGCACACCAATCAGATGTAGATTTGGTCTTTTCACATAATCCCATATTTCTTGGAGGCTTTCTTCATTGCTTTTTACTCTTTTTTCTCTAAACTTCTCTTCTCGCTTCATTTCAATCATTTGATCTTCAATCACTGATACTCTTTCTTCCAGTTGATTGAGTCGGTTACTGAAGCTTGTGCATTTGTCATGCAGTTCTCATGTCATGGTTTTCATCTCTATCAGTTCGTTTATGTACTTGTCTGCATTGGTTATTCTAGTTATTAATTCTTCCATTCTTTTTTCAAAGTTTTTAGTTTCTTTTCACAAGGTACGTAATTCCTCCTTTAGCTCTGAGAAGTTTGATCAACTGAAGACTTCTTCTCTCAACTCATCAAAGTCATTCTCCATCCAGCTTTGTTCCATTGCTGGCAATGAGCTGTGTTCATTTGGATGGGGAGATGCACTCTGATTTTTTGAATTTCCAGGTTTTCTGCCCTGCTTTTTCCCCATCTTTGTGGTTTCATTTCCCTTTGGATTTTGGTGATGGTGATGTACTGATGGGGTTTTGGTGTGGGTTTCCTTTCTGTTTGTTAGTTTTCCTTCTAACAGTCAGGACCCTCAGTTGCTGGTCTGTTGGAGTTTGCTTGAGGTCCAATCCAGACCCTGTTTGCCTGGGGATGAGCAGTGGAGGCTGCAGAAGATAGAATATTGCTGAACAGAAAGTGTTGCTGCCTGATTCTTGCTCTGGAAGCTTCATTTCAGAGGTGTACCCAGTCATGTGAGGTGTAAGGTGTCAGTCTGCACCTAGTAGGGGAAGTCTCCCAGTTAGGCTACTCAAGGGTCAGGGACCCACTTGAGCACGCAATCTGTCTGTTCTGAGATCTCAACCTCCGTGCTGGGAGAACCACTGCTCTCTTCAAAGCTGTCATACAGGGACATTTACATCCGCCGAGGTTTCTGCTGCTTTTTGTTTAGCTATGCCCTGTCCCCAGAGGTGGAGTCTACAGAGGCAGGCAGGCCTCCTTGAGCTGTGGTGGGCTCCACCCAGTTCAAGCTTCCCGGTGGCTTTCTTTACCTACTTAAGTCTGAGCAATGGTGGGCACCCCTACCTCAGCCTTGCTGCTGCCTTGCAGTTAGATCTCAGCCTGCTGTGCTAGCAATGAGGGAGGCTCTGTGGGCATGGGACCCTCCAGGCCAGGTATGGGATATAATCTCCTAGTGTTCCATTTGCTAAGACCCTTGGTAAAGGGTGGGAGTTACTGATTTTCCAGGTGTTGTGTGTCTCAGTTTCCCTTGGCTAGGAAAAGCAATTCCCTTCCCCCTTGTGCTTCCCAGGTGAGGCAACGCCTTGCCCTGCTTCAGCTCTTGCTGGTTGGGCTGCACCCACTGACCAGCACGGACTGTCTGACACAGGCCAGTGAGATGAACCCAGTACCGCAGTTGAAAATGCAGAAATCACTCGTCTTCTGTGTCGCTCACACTGGGAACTGGAGGCTGCAGCTGTTCCTATTCAGCCATCTTGGGCACCCCTTACAATGGGATTTTTGTCATTGGTATTTTTATAAGGATTGCATTGAATCTGTAGATTGTTTTGGGTAATATAAACATTTTAACAGTATTTATTCTTCCAATTCACAATCGTAACATAATTTTCCATTTTTAGGTGTCCTATTCAATATTTTTATCACTGGTTTATGTTTTTTATTATAGAGATATTTCACTTACTTGATTAATTACTAGACACTTATTTTTATGTGTGGCCATTATAAATAGAATTACTTTTTAAACATTTTTTTTCACATTTTTCACTGTTGGCATATAGAAATGCTACTGATTTTTGTATGCTAATTTATCCTTCAACTTTACTTAGCTTGTCATTTCTAACAATTTTTGTGTGTGTGTGTGTGGAGACTTTAGGTTTTTTTCTAATATAGATTATATAATTTGCAAACAATGATAATTTGACTTCTTCCATTCCAATTTTGATGGATGTAATATCTGTTTTTTGATTGTTCTAGCTAAGATTTTCAATACTATATTGAAATAACAATAGTAACAGTTGACATCCTTTTTGCGTTCAGGATCTTAGAGCAAAGGCTTCTAGTTTTTCACCTTTCAGTATGATACTAGAAGTGGGTCTGTCTTATATGGATTTTGTATTGAAGTATGTTCCTTCTATACCCAGTTCTTTTATGGTTTTTATTATGAAAGGATGTTGAAATTTATTGAATGCTTCTCCAGTGTCAATTGAAATGATCATATCGTTCTTATCATGTATTCTGTTGATATTCTCTATCACACTATTTGATCTGTGTATATTAAACAATCCTTGCATCCAAGGGATAAATCCCACTTGATTATGATCAAGAATCTTTCTAGTGTATTGTTTAATTCAGTTTTCTGGTATTTTCTTGAGTATTTTTCCATGAATATTCATGAGATTTTGACCTGCAGCATTTTCTTCTTGGTGTGTTTTTCTGACTTTTGTATCATAGTAACACTAGACTCAGAGAATTAGTTTGAAAGTATTCCCTTCTTTATTTTTTAGAATAGCATTTGAAGGGTTGGTATTAGTTATTTTTTTAAATGTTTAGTAGACTTTAGCAATGAAGCCATCAGGTCCTGGACTTTTATTTACTTGAATATTTTTGTTATGGCTTTGATCTCATTACTTGTTATTGGGTCTGTTCAGGTTTTAGATTTCTTTCTGGTTCAATATTAGCAGATTTTATATATCTAGGAATTTGTCCATGTTTTCTAGATTTTCTAGTTTATTGTCATATAGTTTCACGCAGTAGTCACTAATGGTCCTTTGAATTTCTGCAGTATCAGTTGTAATGCCTAATTTTTCATTTCTGATTTTATTTATTTGGATCTTCTCTCTTTTTTTCTTGTTTAGTCTGGCTAGTTTGTCAACTTTTTTAAACTTTTAAAAAAACAACCTTTTTGTTTCATTGATCTTTTGTATTGATTTTATTTCAATTTCATTTACTTCTGCTCTGATTTTTATTATTTCTTTTCTACTAATTTTGGGTTTGGTTGGCCCTTGCTTTTCTAGTACTTTAAGATACATTGTCAGATTGTTTATTTTGAGGTTTTTCCTCCTTTTTAAATGTAGGCACTTACACCTGTAAACTTCCCTGTTTGTACGACTTTTGTGGTATACCATAGATTTTGGTATGTTTGATTTCCATTAACAATTGTTTCAAAAGTTTTTCTTTTGTACTTTTTGTTTTTATTTAACTTTTTTCTTTCATTGCAGAGGTGCATGTGCAGGTTTGTTATATAGGTAAACTTGTGTCATGGAAGTTTGTTGTACAGACTATTTCATCACCCAGGTATTAAGCCTAGTATCCATTAATTATTTTTTTCTGATCCTCTCTCCCCTTCCACCCTTTGCTTTCTGATAGGCCCCAGTGTGGGTTGCTTCTCTCCATGTTTCCATGTGTTCTCTTCATTTAGCTCCTACTTATAAGTGAGAACAAGCTGTATTTGGTTTTCTTTTTCCGCATTAGTTTGCTAAGGATAATGGCCTCCAGCTCCAACCACGTTTTCGCAAAGGATATGATCTCAGTTTTTGTAGCTGTATACTCCTCTATCGTGTATATGTACCAAAAATTTTTTATCCATTCTACCACCGATGGTCATTTAGGTTGATTCCACGTATTTGATATTGTAAATAGTCCTGCAGTGATCATACATATGCATGTGTCTTTATGAAAGAATGATTTATATTCCTTTGAGTTTATAGCAAGTAATGTGGTTGCTGGCACAAATGGTATTTCTGTTTTTAGATTTTTGGGGGATTGCCATGCTGTCTTCCACAACAATTGAACTAAATTTACACTTTCACCAAGAGTGTATAAGTATTTCTCATTCTCTAAAGCCTCATGAAGTTCTGTTTTCTTTTTTTTTGTTTTTTAACTTTTTAATAGTAGTCATTCTGACTGGTGTGAGATCATATCTCATAATTTCAATTTTCATTAATCTAATGACTAGTGATGTTATGCTTTTTTATATGATATAGGACACATGTGTGTCTTTTTTTTTTTTTTTTTTGAGAAGAAAATCTAGAAGAAATGGATAATTTCCTGGACACTTACACTCTCCCAAGACTAAACCAGGAAGAAGTTGAATCTCTGAATAGACCAATAGCAGGCTCTGAAATTGAGGCAATAATTAATAGCCTACCAAACAAAAAAAGTCCAGGACCAGATGGATTCAGAGCTGAATTCTACCAGAGGTACAAGGAGGAGCTGCTACCATCCCTTCTGAAACTGTTCCAATCAATAGAAAAAGAGGGAATCCTCTCTAACTCATTTTATGAGGCCAACATCATCCTGATACCAAAGCCTGGCAGAGACACACACAAAAAAACAGAATTTTAGACCAATATCCCTGATGAATATCGATGCAAAAATCCTCAATAAAATAC
>NW_012101315.1:44385-109620 GCF_000951045.1 Mandrillus leucophaeus | reverse complement strand
AGCTGGAAACCATCATTCTCAGCAAACGATCGCAAGAACAGAAAACCAAACACCGCATGTTCTCACTCATAGGTGGGAACTGAACAATGAGGCCACTTGGACTCGGGAAGGGGAACATCACACACCGGGGCCTATCATGGGGAGGGGGAAGGAGGAGGGATTACACTGGGAGTTATACCTGATGTCAACGACGAGTTGATGGGTGCCGACGAGTTGATGGGTGCAGCACACCAACATGGCACAAGTATACATATGTTACAAACCTGCACGTTATGCACATGTACCCTAGAACTTACAGTATAATAATAAAAAAAAGAAAAGAAAAGAAAAGAAAAGTGTTTGTTCATATTCCTTATCCACTCTTTAATGGTTTTTTTTCCTTGTAAATTTGTTTACATTCTTTATAGATGTTGGCTATTAGACCATTGTCAGAAGCATAGTTTGCAAAAATTTTCTCCTATTCTGTAGTAGATTGTTCAGTCTGTTGCTTGTTTCCTTTGCTGTGCAGAATGTCTTTAGTTTAATTAGATCCCATTTGTCGATTTTTGCTTTTGTTGCAATTGCTTTTGGCATCTTTGTCATGGAATATTTTTTCATTTCTATGAACATGAGGATATCGCCTAGGTTGTCTTACAGGGTTTTATAGTTTTGGGTTTTACATTTAAATCTTTAATCCATCTTGAATTGATTTTTGTCTATGGTGTAAGAAATGGGACCAGTTTCATCTTCTGCATATGGGTAGCCAGTTATTCCAGCACCATTTATTGAATAGAAAATCTTTTCTTTATTGCTTATATTTGTCAGTTTTGTTGAAGATCAGATAGTTGTAAGTGTGCATCCTTATCTCTGTGATCTCTATTCAGTTCTTTGTGTATATGTGTCCGTTTTTGTACCAGTACCATGTCTTTTTTGTTACTGTAACTGTGTAGCATAGTTTGAAGTCAGGTAGGGTGATGCCTTCAGCTTTGTTCTTTTTGCTTAGAATTTTCTTGTCTATTCATGCTCCATTTTGGTTTCATATCTAATAATTTTAAAGTAGGTTTTTCTAGTTCTCTAAAAAATGCCATTGGTAGTTTAGTTGGAATAGGGTCAAATCTATAAATTTCTTTGGACAATCTGGCCTTTTTAATGGTATTGATTCTTCCTATCCCTGAGCATAGAATATTTTCATTTGTTTATGTCATCTCTGATTTCTTTGAGCAGTGTTTTGTAGTTATTCCTGTAGATATTTTTTGCCTCCCTCGTTAGCTGTATTTCCAGGTAATCTTTTGTGTGTGGCAGTCATGAACGAGATTGCATTTCTAATTTGGCTCTTGTCTTAACTGTTATTGATCTATAGGGAGGCTAGTAATTTTTGTACATGATTTTGAATTCTGAGACTTTGCTGAAGTTGTTTATTAGCTTAAGAAGCTTTTGGGTTGAGACTATGGGGTTTTCTAGATATAGGTTTATGTCATCTGCAAACAGGAATAGTTTGACTCCCTCTTTTCTTATTTGATGCCCTTTATTTCTCTCTCTCGCCTAATTGCTCTGGCCAGAACTTCTAATTCTGTGTTGAATAAGGGTGGTGTGAGAGCACATTCTTTTCTTGTGCCAATTTTCAAGAGGAATCTTTCCAGCTTTTCCCCATTGAATAGGATATTATCTGTGGTTTTGTCATAGATGGCTCTTATTCTTTTGAGGTACGTTCCTTTAATATCTAGTTTTCTTAGAGTATTTAACATGAAGCAGTGCTGAATTTTATCGAAAGTTTTTTCTGTATCTATTGAGGTAATTACGTGTTTTTTTGTGTGTGTGTTGAGTTCTATTTATGTGATGAATCACATTTATTGATTTGCATATGTTTAACTCATTTTGCATCCCAAGGATAAAGCCTATATGATTGTAGAAAATAAATATTTGATATGCTCCTGGATTCAGTTAGCAAGTATTTTTTTGAGGATTTTTGCTTTGATGTTTATTAAGGGTATTGGCCTGAAGATTTTTTTGTTGTTGTTTGGTCTCTCCCAAGTTTTTGGTATGAGGATGATGTTTGTCTCATGGAATGAGTTACAGAGGAAGTCCTCCTCCTCAATATTTTGGAATAGTTTCAGTAGGAAGAGTTTCCAGCTCTTTTTTGTACATCTGGTAGAATTCAGCTTTAAATTTGTCTCATTCTTGGCTTTCTCTGGTTGGGAGGCTATTTATTCCTGATTCAAATTCAGACCTCGTTATTGGTCTATTCAGTCATTCAGTTTCTTCCTGGTTCAATACTGTGAGGATGTATGAGTCCAGAAATGTATCTACTTCTTTTTTATTTTCTACTTTATGTCTAGTGGTGTTCATAATATTCTCTGATGGTTTTTGTATTTCTGTGGGGTCAGTGGTAATGACCCTCTTGTCATTTCTGATTGTGTTTATTTGGATCTTCTCTCGTTTCTTCTTTATTAATTTAGCTAGGAGTTTATCTATTTTATTGTATTTTCAAAAAATAAACAGCTCCTGGATTTGTTGATCTTTTGAATTGTGTGTGTGTGTGTGTGTGTGTGTGTGTGTTTCTCAGTCTCCTTCAGTTCGGCTCTGATTTTGTTATTTGATTTCTTATGTTAGCTCTGGGGTAGGTTTTCTCTTTGTTCTTGAGTTCTTTCAGTTGTGATGTTAGATTGTTAAATTGAGATCTTTCTAACTTTTTGATGTGGGCATTTGGTGCTACAAATTTCTTTTTAACACTGCCTTAGCTGTGTCTTAAAGATTCTGATGTGTTGTATCTTTGTTCTGATTAGTTTCAAATAACTTCTTGGTTTCTGCTTTAATTTCATTATTTACCTAAAAGCCATTTGGCAGCAAGTTATTCAATTTCCATGTAATTGTATGGTTTTGAGTGGATTTCTTAGTCTTGACTTCTAATTTGATTGTGCTGTGGTCTGAGAGATTGGATGTTATGATTTTAGCTTTTCTGAGTTTGTCAAGAGGTGTTTTACTTCCCATTTTCTATTGATTTTAGAGTATATGCCATATGGTGATGAGAAGAATGCACATTCACTTGTTTTAAGAGAGAGAGTTCTCTAGCTATGTTATCCGGTCCATTTGTTCTAGTGCTGAGTTCAGGTTCTAAATATCTTTGTTAATATTCCATCTTGATGATCTATCTAATATTGTCAGTGGGATGGTAGAATCTCACACTATTTTTGTGTGGGAGTCTAAGGTTTTTTGATGGTCTCCAAAAACATGCTTTATGAGTCTGAGTGCATTTCTGTTTGGTGCATATATATTTAGAATAGTTAAATCTAATTGAATTGAATCCTTTACCAATACATCATGCTCTTCTTTGTCTTTCTTGATCTTTTTTGGTTGAAAAATTGTTTTATTCTGCACAGCAAAAGAAACTACCATCAGAGTGAACAGGCAACCTACAGAATGGGAGAAATATTTTGCAATCTACTCATCTGACAAAGGGCTAATATCCAGAACCTACAAAGAACTCAAACAAATTGACAAGAAAAAAACAAACAACCCCATCAAAAAGTGGGCAAAGGATATGAACAGACAGTTCTCAAAAGAAGACATTCATACAGCCAACAGACACATGAAAAAATGCTCATCATCACTGGCCATCAGAGAAATGCAAATCTAAACCACAATGAGATACCATCTCACACCAGTTAGAATGGCAATCATTAAAAAGTCACGAAACAGCAGGTGCTGGAGAGGATGTGGAGAAATAGGAACACTTTTACACTGTTGGTGGGATTGTAAACTAGTTCAACCATTATGGAAAACAGTATGGCGATTCCTCAAGGGTCTAGAACTAGAAGTACCATATGACCCAGCCATCCCATTACTGGGTATATACCCAAAGGATTATAAATCATGCTGCTGTAAAGACACATGCACACGTATGTTTATTGCGGCACTATTCACAATAGCAAGGACTTGGAATCAACCCAAATGTCCATCAGTGACAGACTGGATTAAGAAAATGTGGTGCATATACACCATGGAGTACTATGCAGCCATAAAAAAGGATGAGTTTTTGTCCTTTGTAGGGACATGGATGTAGCTGGAAACCATCATTCTCAGCAAACTATCGCAAGAATAGAAAACCAAACACCACATGTTCTCACTCATAGGTGGGAACTCAGCAATTAGGTCACTTGGACTCGGGAAGGGGAACATCACACACCGGGGCCTATCACTGGGAGGGGGTAGTGGGGAGGGATTGCATTGGGAGTTATACCTGATGTAAATGACGAGTTTATGGGTGCTGATGAGTTGATGGGTGCAGCACACCAACATGGCACAAGTATACATATGTAACAAACCTGCATGTTATCCACATGCACCCTAGAACTTAAAGTATAATAAAAAAAAAAGAGAGAGAAAAAAAGAAAAATTGTTTTATCTGAAACTTGGATTGCAACCCCTGCTGTTTTCCATTTTTTATTTTGTTGGTAGATTTTTCTTCACCTCTTTATTTTGAGCCTACATGTGTCATTGCATGTGAGATTGTTCTTTTGAAGACAGCATACCAATGCATCTTGGTTCCTTATTCAGCTTTCCACTCTGTGCCTTTTAATTGACCACCTAGCCCATTTGTATTCGAAGTTTGTATTGATATATTTCAATTGGATTTTGTCATCATGGTGTTAGCTGGTTATTATGCAGACTTGTTTGTATGGTTGCTGAAGCCTGACTTATCAACTCAGTAAATAAAATATTGGGAAAATATTAAATAAATAAAGCATACACCATAAGATAATAATATAAGATTCAAGATATTCCTGTCATTCTAATCCCACAGGAGACAGTAAACTTGCCCACACACAAAGTACATAACTGCTACAGCCAGCATCTGGGAAAAACAGCACACAAAGATTCTCTATAACTAAGGAATTTATACAGAGTCATCACCCCTAAAAGCACCAAGAATCAAATTAGGCTAAAATAAACTATAAACATTAAAGTCAGATCCTTATAAGGGAAGAAAAAAAAAACTAAAACAAAAAACAGTTCAATCAAAAATAAATTCTAGAACAATTTAAAAAAATAGTCTACCCAAATAAGAAGAAAACAGAAAAGCAATTCTGGTAATATGATAAAACAGGGTTTTTCAACACCCACTCCCCAAATCACAGCATCTCCCCAGCAATGAATCCAACCATGAAGAAATCTCTGAAATGCCAGACAAAAAATTCATAAGGTTGATTATTAAGATACTCAAGGAGATATCAGAGAAAGGTTCAAACCAACTTAAGGAAGTTTTTTTTAAAATCCAGCCTATGAATGAAACACTTTCCAGAGAAATCGATATTATTTAAACAAACCAGAACTCCTGAAAAAGAAAGACACACTTTGGAAAATACAAAATTCAGTGGAATTTTTTAACCATAGATTAGAACAAGTAGAAGAAAGAATTTCAGTGCTCAAAGACAAGGCTTTCAAATTCACTCAATTGGACAATGACAAAGTAAAAAGAATTAAGAAATAAAGCCTTTAAGAAATATGGGACTATGTAAAATGGCCAAACTTAAGAATAATTTGGTGTTTCTGAAAGAGAAGAGAAGTCTAAAAGTTTTTTAAAAAATATATTTGAGGAAGTAATTGGGGAAAACTTCTCTGGTCTTGCTAGATATATAGACATCCAAAAATAAGAAGCTCCAATAACTCTTGGGAAATTTATTGCAAAAAAAATCACCATCAAGTCACATAGTCATCAGGCTACTTAAAGTCAATAGGAAGAAAAGAATCTTAAGAGTTGTCAGGCAAAAGCATTACGTAACCTATAAAGGAAAATTTACCAGACTAAGCAGTTTTCTCAGCAGAAACATTACAAGCCAGAAGGGATTGGAGTCTTATCTGTAGCCTCCTTAAAGAAAATAATTGTTAGCCCAAAATTTTGTATTCAGTGAAACTAAGCTTCATAAACTAAAGAGAAATAAAGTCTCTTTAAGACAAACACATGTTGAGAAAATTTCCCACCACCAAACCAGCACTGCAAGAAATGCTAAAGAAGACAGAGAAGATAACCTATTAGAAGCAGCTGTGGTCCGTGGCACTTATGGAGTGGAATGAAAAGGGGCAAGTGAATTCAACACCTTCAACAGACATATCCAGGTTCTTGCACTGGGACTGAATAGGCAAGCAACTCGGACTCAGGGAGAGCAAGGACAAGCAGGGGTGGGGGTGACAGCTCACCTGGGAGCAGCGTGGAGCCAAAGGAACCCCCACCTCCAGCCAGGGGAGGTGGTGAGTAATTGTATGACCTACCCAGGAAGCCATGCTTCTCCCGCAAATCTTTGCAACATGTGGACCAGGAAATCCCCTCGAGATGCCACACCACTATCTCTTGGGTCTGATACACAGAGCTGTGTGAACTCTTGGCAATGTAGCTGCTCAGGAGCACACAGAGACCCAGAAGCTTTGCATGCTCTGGCCCCAGGATCCCTGCCAAGGTGGAAAATACATCCATACATAACCTTAGGAAGGGGAATGAATACAGGGAGCCAAGCAGCATTGTTCTGTAAGCCTCACTTCCATAGTACTTCATGAGTTAAGACCCACTAGCTTGGAATCCCAACCAGCCACCAGCAGAGGGCTGAAGTCCATTAGAGACAGAACCAAATTTCCAGTGGGAGGGGCAGTCGCCATCTCTGAGGTTCTGGAGACTCAGCCATTCTAGTTTGCCAGCTGTGGAGAGTGCGGATGGTCCAGACAAAGAGGGGCCCCTCACGGCCCAGTTTAGTGGCCTTTTCAGATAGTGGCCAGAGTGCTTCTTTAAGCAGGACCCCAATCCAGTCTTCCTCAGTAGGTGGGACCTCCCTGTGTGGGCTTCAGCCACTCCAGCCAGGGTTCTATGGATAAAGCTCAGATCTCTTCCTGGGACAGAGCTCCTAGGGAGAAGGGTGGCCGCCACCTCTGCAGTTTGGTCGACTAAGCTATTCCAGCCCACCAGCTTTTTATTTTATTTTATTTGTTTTGTTTTGTTATTTTATTTTATTTTATTTTTGAGACGGAGTCTTACTCTATCACCCAGGTTGGAGTGCAGTGGCACTATCTGGGCTCACTGCAAGCTCCACCTCCCGGGTTCATGCCACACCATTCTGCTGTCTCAGCCTCCCCAGCAGCTGCGACTACAGGCGCAGGCCTCCGCGCCCGCCTAATTTTTTTCTATTTTTAGTAGAGACGGAGTTTCACCATGTTAGCCAGAATGATCTCGATCTCCTGACCTCATGATCTGCTCGCCTCGGCCTCCCAAAGTGCTGGGATTACAGGCATGAGCCACCGCGCCTGGCCAGCCCACCAGATTTTAAGAAAACTAATGGTCCAGATTAGTAAGGTTACCCACAATGCAGCATACCTCTTCTGCCAAAAAACAGCCAGACTGCTTATTTAAGCAGGTCCCGGAACCCATTCCTCCTGATAGATATCTACAGAACTCTCCACCCCAAAACAACAGAGTATACATTCTTCTTATCACCACAGGACATTTACTCTAAAATTGATGACATAATCTGAAGTAAAACAATCCTCAACAAATGCAAAGGAACTGAAATCATAACAAAGTCTCTCAAACAATAGCACAAATTAGAACTAAATGTTAAGAAATTCACGCAGACCCACACAACTACGTGGGAATTGAACAACCTGCTCATAAATGACTCTTGAGCAAATAATGAAATGAAGGCAGAAATTAAGAACTTCTGGAAAAATAATGAGAACTAAGAGACAACACACCAGAATCTCTGAAACACAGCTAAAGCAGGGTTAAAAGGGAAATTTATAGCACTAAATGCCCACATGAAAAAGCTAGAAATATCCCAAATTGGCAACCTAACATCGCAACTAAAAAAACTAGGGAACCAAGAGCAAACAAACAGCGAAGCTAACAGAGATGAAAAAAATTAAGATCAGAGCTGAAGTGAAGGAGATAGACATGAAAATCCCTTCAAAAAAAAATCAACAAATCCAGGAGCTGTTTTTTTCTTTTTTAAAAAATTAGTACAGTAGACTCATAAGAAAAGAGAATAATCAAATAAACAAAGTAAGAAATAATAAGAGGGATATTACCACTGACACGACAGAAATTCAAGCAACCATCAGAGAATGCTATAAACAACTCTATGCACATAATCTAGAAAATCTAGAAGAAATGGACAATTTCCTGTACAAATACAGCCTCCTAAAACTGAACCTGGAAGAAATGGAATCCCCGAATAGACCAATAATGTGTTCTGAAATCGAGGCAGTAATAAATAGCCTACCAACCCAAAAAAGCCCAGGTCTAGACAGATTCACAGCTGATTTCTACCAGAGATACAAAGAAGATCTAGTATCATTTCTACTGAAACTATTACAAACAATTGAAGAGAAGGGACTCCTCCCTAATTCATTATATGAGGCCAGTATCATCCTGATAACACAACCTGGCAGAGACACCACAACAACAACAAAAACTTCAGGTCCATATCCTTGATGAATATCAATACAAAAGTCCTCAATAAAATAATGGCAAACCAAATTTAACAGCACATCAAAAAGTTTATCCATGATGATCATATTGGCTTTATCTCCAGGATTCAAGGTTGATTCAACATATGCCAATCAATAAATGCAATCATCATATAAGCAGAACTAAAGGCAAAAACCACAAGAATATCTCAATAGATGCAGAAAAGAGTTTTGATAGAATTCAACATCCTTTCATGTTTAAAACTCTCAAAAAACTAGGTATTGAAGAAGCGCATCTCATATGTAGTAAACTCACAGCCAGTATCATACTGAATGGGCAAAAGTGGGAAGCATTTAACTTGAAACCTGGAACAAGACACAACTTCCATTCAACATAGTATTGGAAGTTCTGTCCGGGGCAATCAGGCAAGAGAAAGAAATAAAGGTATTCAAATAGGAAAAGAGGAAGTCAAACTATCTTTTTTTGCAGATGACATGATTCCATATCTAGAAAACCTTATTGTCTCAGCCAGAAAGCTTCTTAAGCTGATAAGCAACTTCAGCAAAGTCTCTGGGTACAAAATCAATGTGAAAAAATCACTAGAATTTCTATACACAAACAACAGGCAAGCCAAAAGTCAAATTATGAATGAACTCTGATTCACAATTGCCACAGAAAGAATAAAATGCCTATGAATACAGCTAACAAGGGAAGTGAAGGACCTCTTCAAGGAGAACTATAAACTACTTCTCAAGGAAATCAGAGATGACACAAACCATTGAAAAAACTTCCATACTCATGCATAGGAGGAATCAATATTGTGAAATTTATAGATAAATGCTTTTATCATTAAAGTAACATTGTCATTCTTCACATAATAAGAAAAAAACTATTTTTAAAATTCATATGGAAACAAAAAAGATCCCAAATAGCCAATACAATCTTAAGCAAAAAGATTATACTACAAAGCTACAGTAATCAAAAGAATATGGTACTGGTACAATAACAGACACATAGAGCAATGGAACAGAAAGGAGAACCTAGGAAATAAGACTACACACCTGTAACCATCAGATATTCAACAAACCTGAACAAAACGAGCAATGGGGAAGGATTCCCTATTTAATAAATGGTGCTGGGAGTACTGGCTAGTCATATGCAGAAAATTGAAATGGCATCCCTTCCTTACACCATATACAAAATCAATTCAAGATGGATTAAAGACATAAACTCAAAACCCAAAACTATAAAAACCCTAGAAGAAAATATATGCAATACCATTCAAGATATAAGCATGGGCAATGATTTTATGATGAAGAAGTCAAGAGTAATTGCAACAAAAGCAAATATGAACAAATGGGATCTACTTAAAGAGCTCCTGCGCAGCAAAAAGAAAACTATCATCAGAGTGAATAGATCACCTATAGAATAATAGAAAATTTTTGCAATATATTTAACAGACTAAAGTCTAATATCCAGCATCTAAAAGAAACTTAAACAAATTTACAAGAAAAAAATAACCCCATCAAACAGCAGGGAAAGGACATGAACAGACACTTCTCAAAAGCAGACATTTATGCAGCTAGCAAACATATGAAACAAAGCTCAACATCACCGATCATTAGAGAAATGCAAATCAAAACCACCATGAGACATCATCTCGCACCCATAAAAATGACTATTATTAAGAAGTCAAAAAACAACAGATGCTGGCAAGGTTGTGGAGAAAAAGGAATGCTTTCACAGTGTTGGTGGGAGTGGAAATTAGTTCGGCCATTATGGAAGTCAGTGTGAGGATTCTTCAAAGACCTAGATGCAGAAATATCATTTGACTTAGTAATTCCATTACTGAGTATATGCCCAAAAGAATATAAACCATTCTATTATAAAGATACATGCACGTGTATATTCATTGCAGCACTATTCACAATAGCAAAGACATGGAATCAACCTAAATGCCCATCAATCATAGACTGGATAAAGAAAATGTGGTACATATACACCATGGAATACTACGCAGCCATAAAAAGGAATAAGATAATATCCTTTGCAGGAATGTGGATGTAGCTGTGCGCGTTATCCTCAGCCAAGTATCACAGGAACAGAAAATGAAATACTGCATGTTCTCATTTGTAAGTAGGAGTTGAACAATAAGAACATATGGACACATGGGAAGGGAAAACCCACACTAAGGCCTGCTGGAGAGTGAGGGGTGGGAGAAGGGAGAGCATCAGAAAGAAGAGCTAATGGATAGTGGGCTTAATACCTAGGTGATCAGATGATCTGTGCAGCAAACTACCACATCAGACGTTTACCTATGTAACATACCTACACATCTTGCACATGTACCACTGACTTAAAATAAAAGTTGGAAAGAAGGCATAAATTTACCAATTAATATTTTTTAATCACATATATTTTGGTTTGATGCATGTACTACTTGATCCATTTTAATAAAAACAACAGTATTACCGAGGTTAAAGAATATTTTATGCATGATACAACATGTACAAAAACTGTCAGAAAAGGACATTTACAAATAAACATGAATAATACATTAAATATTTTTTCATGTCCAGTCAATTTTCCCTCATGTGCTCTGCTTGAAAGAATACTGTTTTAGGGGCAGTGATGAAGCAGTAGTGTTTTTTAAGACCTGAAGAAGGCAGGACTTATATTTTTATTTAATTTTTATTTCAAGTTTAGGGATACACATGCAGATTTGTTATATAGGTAAACTTGTGTCATGAGGGTTTGTTGTACAGATTATTTTGTCACCCAAGTATTAAGCCTGGTGCCCATTCATTATTTTTCCTCATTCTCTCTCTTCTTCCACCCTCCATACTCCAATAGACCCCAGTGTGTGTTGCTCCCATCTCTGTGTCCATGTGTTTTCATCATTTAACTGCCACTTATAAGTGAGGACATGTAGTATTTGGTTTTCTGTTCCTGCATTAGTTTGCTAAGGATACTCGTTTCCAGCTCCATCCGTGTTCCTGCAAATACATGATCTCATTCTTTTTTATGTCTGCATAGTGTTCCATAGTGTATATGTACCACATTTTCTTTATCCAGACTACCATTGATGGGCATTTAGATTGATTTCATGTCTTTCTTATTGTGAATAGTGCTGCAATGAACATACACATGCATGTATCTTTATAATAGAATGATTTATATTCCTTTGAGTACATATCCAGTAATGGAATTGCTGGGTCAAATGATATTTCTGTGTTTAGGTCTTTGAGGAATTGAAAATAGGACTTTTAAGAGCAATTAAAGTTGTCATAATTCTCTTCCTTCCTTCTAAATCATTGTCATTTATTTTTTGTTTGGCTTATATACACACAGTATTTACAAATTGTATATATTTGTCCCAGATATAACTGCTTTTAATTTCCCTTATTTTACAGATCAACAATGTTTTTATTGAAGTTACACGGTGAGTTAATAGTAGCATTTCTGTAATTATTTAAACTTAGAAAGAACATTCTCATTCCTTAATCTACCTTGACTCTAACCACAACAGTTACAGTTTAGTAGCCGTATTAGTTCGTTTTCATGCTGCTGGTAAAGACATACCCAAGCCTCGGTAATTTACAAAAGAAATAGGCTTATGGAACTTATAGTTTCACATGGCTGGGGAGGTCTCACAATCATGGAAGAAGGCAAGGAGGAGGGAGTCACATCTTACATGGATGGCAGCAGGCAAAGAGAGAGCTTGTGCCAAGAAATTCCTGTTTTTAAAAACCACCAAACCTTGGGAGATCCATTCACTATCACGAGAACAGCATGGGAAAGATCTGGCTCCATGATTCCATCATCTCCCACTGGGTCCCTCTCACAACATGTGGGAATTATGGGAGCTACAACATGAGATGAGATTATGAGGACATGGAGCCAAACCATATCAGTAACTATTGACCTTACTTTAGAGGTGAGGAAACTGAGGTTTGAAGACTTGAAAACCACTGAACTGAAGAAGGTTTGACCATATAAACACATATCTGTTGTTTCCAAATGTCATGCTATTTCCACTGTATTAAAGCCCTCAATGCCATTTCAGCTCCTCATTCAGGAATTCTCACTCAGGCTCTACAGAAACTAGAATTCAGTACTTCTCACATACAGTCCAGTACTCTTTCCCAATATCCCATCCTGCCCATCTCAGTTAGCTTTTATTGAGATACTAAGAGTGAATTTTGATACTGTCATGGAATAAAGAAGACAGCTTCTGTGCTCCACAATTTAAGGCAAACTCTTCATCACAGGAGTCAGGACATCAATAAATTGACAATTATGCCACTCCGTCCTCCTGCACTAACTCTGTCAGCCTGGAAACAATACAAGCTAGCATGCTAGAAAAGGTGAGTGCAACCAGGGTTGACATGGTGACCTAAAGCTGTGTCGTTGGTCACCCCATGATACTAAAAGGGCATGAAAAAGGTTGCCTGGTGGGCTGAGTAAACAAGGACTGGATACATTTTGAAAAGTCATACTTAGGGAATCCATGAGATGGTGCTCACCTGGAGTGACAGTCCGACAGTTTGATTTTAAGCTGGAGGTGGGGAGGAGGGGCTACTACCCTTTGAAATTAATTATTTATATCATATGAAAGCCAATATGTGCTAGCATAAAAATATTTCAGCATCGTAATTCCGGCAGTTCTCAAGTAATCAGCATATCCCATTAAAACATGTGAAAGCCTTATTTTGTTTCTACTATGTCTGTTGTCACTTTTTTTCCCTTTGTATTGTATTGTTTTGGCTTTTTCAATTTTTACTGTATAATTTTTTCAGGTTCTTCTCTACTCAGACACATTTTCCCTATTGCCCTCGACAACATCCCTCCTGGATTACTCCTGTTTTATTCATATTAAGGGAATTTAGACTTCCAATAAATATGTACTTTTGAGAATTTATTTTCCTTTATTCATGGCATTTATTTGAGATTTCTTTTTTCATTATGTAATACATGGAACTCAACCTCTCTACATATTTTTTCATATGTGCTGTTTCTTATTGCATTATACTTTTTCATGGTTATTAGAATAGCATACTTTAGTGAGCCATAAATTAAGGTTTTATCTACCCCCTATTTCTAATATGCAGCCACAAATGTTGCGTCTAGCATCATTTTTTAATACATGTCTCAATTTATGATCCAGAAAGTCTTTATTTATAATATTTATGAAAGCTCCTTTGACAAGACAAACTATTTTTTCAGTTGAATTTCAATATATAACACCACGTTTGCTGAGTATTTCCTATATATTAGGCATTGTAGATGGATACACAGGTGAACAGAAGATAATCTCTGCTCTCAAGTAGAGGTGACAAAACACATACAAAATATGTACAAATAAGTGCAGCACAGAGCAGAATGTAATCATGTAAGAGTGATATAAACATTATTTGACATCATTTGAGAATGTGTTGTTTAAATCCATAAAAATAAGTGAGATTTCAACAAGCTGAGAGGTAGAAAGATTTCAGAAAAAAATGGAATATCATGAACAACGTAAACCTAGTAAATCAGAAGAGGATGTGCTGCAAGATGGCAAATGATATGACTTTACTAAAATGTAAGGTGGAAATGCAGTATTTAATAGATAATAACGCTGGGAGAAGGATATGTTGAGGCCTTATAATGGATTACTTTGGATTTTATATGAGGGAGTTTGTACTTGATTCTGTCAACAATTGGGATATGTTGCATTGTTTCAAATAGGTTGGTGATGAATCAAATAAAATGCTTTAGAGAGATCGTTTTTTTGTTGAAAATAAATAGGTTACATTAGAATCATAGATCTGTTGGGAGACTTACAAAAAGTCATCTCAGGAAATGAGCATTGAATGAAGTGGGTTAGGAAGCAAGCAGAATGGAGAATAGGAGATAGAGATAAACGATGTGTTTTTACGCCCATCAATTATTCAGTAAGGTTTACATTCAAGAGCATTGTCTTCAGCATTGACCCTGTAAACAAAAATGTGTCACATTTTTTTCATGGAAAACAGAAAATTTAAGAGCAGGCAAGGAGCATGACCAGCCAGGTAGCGGCAAGGAGGCAAAAAGACCCTCCCAGAAAATCTAAGACAAATCTGGAGGGAGGCCTATGGTAAGTGTTTGGTACATAATCTATGTTGACAGAGTCTTCGAGAGTATCAACTAATCACAGACCCAAAGTCTTTAGATTTGTTAAGAATATTTCAGATATTTTAATAATAAATTATTTAGTATGTAGAAAATAATTATTAAAGTATAATGCTAGCTGCCAGGGTGTAAGGTAAGGTAAAAATGGGGTGCTACTGTGCATTGAGTCAGAATTTTAATCATGTAAGTTGAAAAACGTGTAGAAATCTGTTGTACAAAATACATATATGGTTAACGATACTGCAGTGTACACTTACAGAATTTTTAATTGAGTAGATTTCATGTTCTGTGTTTTAATTACCGTTGAAAAATAATTACTGAATGTCTATTACCTTCTTAGCCCTGTGCTAGGTAAAGTCAAAAATATCAAAGTATTATCAGATATGTTCATTTCTGTTATCAAGTTACAGTATGATTAAGAAGATAAATAGTAAGCAATATAATAAATAGATGAAAACATACTGTGAGTTGGTGCTCCTTGAGTAGATTTTTTGGAAAATGTTGAACTTGACCTAGGCCTTTAGAAGTTGATAGGGTGTAGATAGACTGACCTTCAAAGCTACATGTAAATTGTATTTTACATTTTTTAGACTGCTTCTCATCCACTTATTCAACTGTTGTGTAAGGTAAGTTGGGAAGGTTTTATGATGTACTTTTGATGATAAATATGATTCTCTTATCATATTTATTTTATGAAAAGATTATGGAGATATAAGGTATTTGCCCAAAGTCACTTACCTAACTTAATACTCAGCGCCTTGATAAAGTGTTGGGCCCAGAATGAAGAAAAATTAGTTGATTTAATGACTGCTATAGACATTATGACTTTCATCTGGAGTTCCATCTCAATCATTAAATCTTGTATTTCTGAAAGATCTGCAGGACAAATAACTTGGGGTCCGTTTTATTTACAGTGACACAATATCACAGATTATGACACAAAAATGTTTGACTTACCTAATAATGCTTGCAGGCTGACCTTGGAACTCCACTTATAAATAAAACTTTCCACAGTTGCCAAGTCCTTATCCAATCTGTCTTTTATGTATGCATCTTTTAGCTTTGCTAATCTGAGATTCACTCAAAAATCTGAATAAACAAGGTATAAAATACAAAGTATAAAGTATATCTGTGTTAGAGGTTTGCATAATTGATAAATTTGGATTAACTAATAAACTTGAACTCTGAAATATGGACACTTAAACCTTAGTTTCTCATTTTTTTCAGCACATGAACACCCCTCAATTGTACATAGTTCTGATTTATTCATTTTTGAAGTGTTTCTAGAGAGCAAATAGTTGAGATATTAAAAGATCAATAATTTATGATAAAGGAGACTGAGGCCTGGAGGGGATAAGTGACTTGATCAAGGACAAATAACAGAAGCACTTGTTATACGGAAAACTCTTTACCAGGAATTGTAACGACACAAACACTCTGAGAGCCAAATTGAATTTTACTGTTTTATTTTTACATTACTTTATGGGCCATCACTCTTATATTTAATGAATACAGTTCTCTTGTGTCTCATCCATCTTACCCTGTAATGCTACACACATTCTGTTCAAATACTGTTTTTTGCATTTGCATACAAATTTAGATCTCTCAAGTTCATAAAAACATCATATCTAAATCAGTTCCACAAAGAAAAAAGATTATTATTTTACATATTCAGAAATCATTCAAAAATGTTAGATACACTCAATATTTAAAATTGAACCTGTTACTTATTTCCTTCACTAGGGATTCAGCAATATATCTAAGAAACATCTTAGTCAAAACTGGAAAATTGAACTTGACTTTAGAGCTTGACTAAAGTGAGACAGTCAAATTTAGGCTTTGTATGAAAAAAAAAAAAAAACAAATTGTTTACTTGTGTCATTTAAATGGTTTTACCCAAATACAGGGTTATTACCAGCATTAACTGGTTTATATATTTTTAGATTTAATTTCTTTACACCATATTTTATTAGGAGGTCAGCCAATAGGCTTTGTGTAAAGTTTTGATTAACTATTGGCTTAATTGTTGGTTTGTAATTTCACTTGTTCAGCTACTGAATTATGAATGTTTCTTTTTCCCTATTGAAAATAAATTATTTTTAGTTGAGTAATAAACATTGTATGCATTTATCATGCCCAATATAATGGTTTCAAAAATGTATACACATGTATGGAGAGGTAAGGTATTTACCCAAAGTCACTTAACATTCAGTACCTTGATTAAAGTGTTGGGTCCAGAATGAAGAAAAATTAGTAATCAAGTAAGTCTACATAAAAAATAGCAAACAAGACAATGACAGGATTGAAATCTCATATATCAATAATAACTGTGAATGTAAATGGAAATAACACTCCACTTAAAAAAATAGAGTGGTAAGCTGGATGAAAAGATAGGAGATCATTGGGGCAAAAAATCTAACAAAAAAACTAACTATGGACTTCAACTTGACACTTGACCAACCTGACCCAACAGAAATCTACAGAACACTTCACCAAATCACAGATCCAAATGAGTAAAGATCCAAATGAGTAAAATTAGAAATGATAAAGATTACATTACAACTGATTCCACAGAAAGAATCACACAAAAAAAACCATCAGAGGATGCTATAAAAACTTATATGCACACAAATTAGAAAATCTAGAGGAAATGCATAAGTTTCTGGAAACACAATCTTCCAGGATTGAATCAGGAAGATATTGAAAACATGAATAGAACAATACTGAGCTCTGAAATGGAATCAGTAACAAAAAAGAAACCTACCAACCAAAGAAAGTTCTGGACCAAATGGATTCACAGCTGAATCCTACCAAGCATACAAAGAAGAGCTGGTGCCAATCCTACTAAAACTATTTAAAAAAAAAAATGAGGAGGAGGATCTCTCTATAACTCATTCTATAAAGCCAATGTCAGCCTAATGCTAAAATCTGGCAAAGATACAAAGGAAAAGGAAAATTTCAGGTCAATATTCCTGATGAACACAGATGCAAAAATCCTCAATGAAATACCAGCAATCTGAATCCAGCATCACATCAAAAAGTTAATTTGCCACAATCAATAAGATTTATTCCTGGTATGTGAAGTCAGTTCAACATATACAAATCAATAAATGTAATTCACCACATAAGCAGAATTAAGACAAAAAAACCTTATGATCATTTCAATAGATACAGAAAAAAGCTTCTAATAAAATCCAACATCACTTCATAATAAAAACCTTCAACAAACTAGGCATTTTGATACATCAAAATAATAAGAGCCATCTACAACACACTTACAGCCAACATCATCCTGAAAAGGCAAAAGCTAAAACCGTTCTCCTTAAGAATTGGAAGAACACGAGGATATCCACTCTCACCACTTCTATTCAATATAATACTGAAAGTCCTAGCCAGAGCAATCAGGCAAAAGAAAGAAATATCAGGCATCTGGATAGGAAAAGAAGAAGTTAAACTCTCTCTATTCACTGACAATATGATACCATACCTGAAAAACCCTAAAGACTCAACCAAAAAGCTAGGAGAACTGATAATTTTGGTGAAGTTTTAGGATACAAAATCAGTAGCATTTCTATACAACAATAAGGTACAGGCTGAGTGTTCAAATTAAGAACACAATCCAACTTAAAACTGCCACAAAGAAAATAAAATACCTAACAATATAGCTAACCAAAGAGGTAAAAAAACAAAACAAAACAAAACAAAAAACAAAAAACCTCTACAAGGATAACTACAAAAAACTGTTGGAGGAAATCAGAGACAACATAAATAAATGGAAAAAATATCCCATGCTAATGGATTTGAAGAATCAGTATCATTAAAGTGGCCATACTGCTTAAAGCAACTTACAGATTCAATGCTATTCCTATTAAACTACTAATGCCATTTTTCACAGATTTAGATAATACTATTCTAAAATTCATCTGGAACCTAAAAAGAGCCCAAATAGCCAAAGCAATTATAAGAAAAAATAATAAAGCCATAGACATCACACTACTCCACTTCAAACTATACTATAATGCTATAGTAAAAGAAACAGCAAGATGCTGGTACAAAATCAGATACAGAGACCAATGGAACTGAATAGAAAACTCACAAATAAAGCCACATAATTACAACCATCTGATCTTTTGCAAAGGTGACAAAAGAAAAGCATGGGGAAACAACCCTCTCTTCAATAAATGGTGCTGAGATAACCAGACAGTCATATGTACAATAATGTAACTGGACACCTACGTTTCGCCACATACAAAAATTAACTCAGGTTGGATTAAATATTTAAATGTAAAAACTCAAATTATAAAATCATAAAAGACTACCTAGGCAATATCCTTCTCAACATTGACCTTGTCAAAAGAAATTTTTGCTAAGTCCCCCAAAGGAATTGCAGCAAAAACAGAAATTGACAAGTGAGACCTAATTAAAATAAAGAGTTTTTCCACAGGAGAAAAAAAAAAAAAAACTACCAAGAGAGAAAACAGACAAACTACAGAATGGGAGAAAATATTTACAGACTATGCATCGAATAAACGTTTAATATTCAGAATATGTAGTAAACTTAAAGAAGTCAACAAGCAAAATACAATTAACACCTTTAAAAATGGGCAAAAGATATGAATGTATACTTCTCAAAAGAATACATACAAGCAGTCAACAAACATATGAAAAAATACCATCATCACCAGTCATCAGAGAGATGCTAATAAAAACCCAAATGATATACAATCTCACACTAGGCTGAATGGCTATTACTAAAAGTAAAAAAAAAAAAAAAAAAATTAGAATCTGGCAAGATTTCAGAGGCAAGGAAATGCACATATATTGTTGGTGGGAATGTAAATTTGTCAGCCACACTAGAAAGAAATTCAGTGATTTCTCAAAGAACTTAGAACATTAAACACAGAACATTCCTTCAACACAGCAATTCCATTACTGAGTATATACCCAAATGAAAATAAATAATTATACCAAAAAGACGCATGCACTCACATTGCTGCACTATTCACAATAGCAAAGGCATGGAATCAGTCTAGGTATCCACTAGTGGTGGATGGAATTAAAAAAAAAAAAAAGTGTTGTACATATACATCATGGCATACTATGCAGCCACAAAAAAGAATACAATCATAACCTTTTGGAGCAACGTGGAAGGAGCTAGAGGCCATAATCCTAAGGAAATTAATGCAGGAACAGAGAACAAAATACCACATATTTCCACTTATATGTGGAAGCTAAATATTGAGCACCTATTGACATTAACATAGAAACAATAGGCATTGCAGACTACTAGAGAGAAGAGGAAAGGAAGGGGCAAAAATCTATATATTGGGTACTATAATCACTACCTAGGTACGATATACCCATGCAACAAAACTGCACACACACCCCTGTATCTAAAATAAAAGTTGAAAAAAAAAGAAAACGTATAAATTGTCGAATAGCTAAATCAAAATATTTAATATATGCATTAATTCATATGCTTGTCCGTTATTTGTAATGCAGACTCTCAAATCTACTCTCTTAGAGTTACTTTCAAGAATGCAATGCATTGTTATTTTTTTCTTTTTTTATTATACTTTAAGTTCTAGGGTATATGTGCACAATGTGCAGGTTTGTTACAAATGTATACATGTGCCATGTTGGTGTGCTGCACCCATTAACTCGTCATTTACATTAGGTATATCTCCTAATGCTATCCTTTAACTATAGTCTCCATGTTCTACAATAGGCCTGTTGAACTTATTCCTTCTATCTAACAGAAACTTTGCTGTTTTGACCACTATGCCCCAATAGACACATGTCTCACAACTACTATTTTATTGTCTGCTTCTGTGTGCTAAACTTTTTTAGATTACACATATAAGATTATGTTGTATTTATCTGTATGTTCCTGCTTATTTTACCTAGCATAATGGCCTCCAGGTTTATCAATGTTGTCAAATATGACAGGAGTTTCTTCTCTTAAAGGCTGACTAGTATTCTAGTGTGAATATATACCACATTTTCTTTACCCATTTATCTGAGGATGGCCATCAGGTTGATTTTACATCTTTGCTATTGTAAATAGTACTGCAGTTAGCATGGGTATGCTAACATCTTTTTGACATCCTGATTTCAACTGTTTTGGATAAATATCTGGAAATGGGGTTGCTGGGTCATATGGTAGTTCTACTTTAATTTTTGAGAAACCTCCATACTGTATTCCATTGTGGCTACAACATTTTGCATTCCCACCAACTAGGTATAAGGGTTCCAATTTCTCCATAATTATGACATATTTTAATTATGCCCAAAATGACATTCTTCATGTCATGGCTTTAAAGTCTGGGTTTTAATATTATTCAGGTAAAAAAGATCAAAAGGTAAAGAGATGAATATCATTGAAAATATAGCATGTTATCTCGAAAGATTCTAAAAGGAGGAGGCATGACATGCCATGGACAGGGGGTTGAGAGGACAAGGGACCTTCACTTGGTAAGCAGGTAGAGGGAGGGGGAAAGTGCAGACAAGAGCCTTTATTAAGGTTTCCAAGGGAAGGAATGGGTGAGGCAAAGTAAACGGGCTTACTATTGATTAGTTTGAATAATGTCAAGACAATATGAGGAATGTGATGCCCCTAGTTGTTTGGTACCTGCCCTTACGGTGATTATGGTATGTTAATAGTGGACCTGAGTGAGCCAAATACAGGAGATATTTAAGGTTGTGGTCTCTGGATTGTTTGTTTTGCATTTAAAAAACAGTCTTGCAGGTAACTAGTTTATTATTTCTAGACATTGGTGAGCCCTAGAGGAGCAGTCCTTCTGTGGTCAGCGAGACCCCAGATATCAGATCATCATAATACAGAAAACAAAATATGTGGTCCCATTTCTCATCTCAGTAAATGTAAACTGAATCCTCCAATTTTCTCAGGCTTTGAGGGGGCTAATTACTGACTACTCTTTCTCTCAACCTTACATCAATTCTGCAACCAATGCTGTCATTTCTACCATTTAAATATATTCAGAGTATAATGATTTCTTATCATGTCATTATTCTTCATCATCTCCATTGCACTTTAGTTCAAGACAACATTATCTCTCATTTGAATTACTGTACTGGTTTATCTGCTTTTATTTTTGCTCCCCACATAATTGCACAGTAAATAGAGCAATCTTAAAAATACAACAAAGATGTTATTACTCACCCACTTGAATCTTTACAATGACCTACAAGGCCCTACATGATGTAGCTCCTATCAAATTGACATCTGACATCAACTCCTACCAAATTCCTTTTATTCCTGACTTATCATATATTTACTAACTTGTTTATGGTATATCTCCTCCAGTGGAACATAAGACTGCTCATGCCAAGGACATCATTGCTGTAATTCTGGAACCTAGAATAATGCCTGGCATAGAGCAAGTGTTGAATATTTTTCAATTTTGTATTTGTTTCAATGGGGAAATTCCTGATTTGGGAACCCTCAGACCTCACATTCTCCAAGCTATTATCCAACCTTGACATGAACACCTGAACCATATTGAGTAAGTAAAAATAGTATTAGATTAAATATCAGAAGTTCTGAGTTTTAGTATTAATTCTCCTATCTATGTTCATTTGATCATATTTGCAGCCACACAACACTTTGATTGATTCACATGTTTAATTGCTAAATATTTATTGAGCATTTAGGCACTGGTTTAGGTACTGAGTCTAAAGAGTTACATTTAACATTGACTTTGTGGAGGTCACAATTTAGAAGGAAAGACAAAAATACTTGCAATATATGTATTATAACAGTACTAACAGAAAATAAAGACATGTCAAAATTAAGTTGTTATCATCTTAAAATAAGCTGATATCACTATAGGATGCTGTATGTAAGCCTCATTGCAATGTCATGAAACATCCTGCAGTAGATACACAGGAGAAACAGAAAGGAATCAAAGCATACCAGTATGCAAAATGATTAAATCATAAAGGAAAACAAGAGAAGAAGAGAACAAAGAAACTACAAAACAGTCAGAAAACATTTAACAAAATGGTAACGCTAAGTCCTTACATATCAATAATTATCTTGAATGTAAATAAATTCTGCAATCAAAAAACAGAGGGGTTTAATGAATACAAAACAAGATCCAACTATATGTTGTTTACAAGAGACTCGGTTTAGGTTTAAGGACACACATAGGCTCAAAGTGAAAGGATGAGAAAATATATTCCACACGAATGATAACCCAAAGAGATCAAGAGGCTATAGAAATAGTAAATATACACAAACCCAATATCAGAGCACCTAATCTATTAAGCAAACATTAACAGAATTGAAGAGAGAAATACAGAGTAATCCAATAATAGTAGGGAGATTCAATACCCTGCATTCAGCAATGGATAGATCATCCAGTCAGAAAATCAATGAAGATACAATGGACTTGACCTTCACTTTAGACAAATGGATCTAACATACATATTCCTTACAGCATCAGCTGAATACATGTACTTGTCAAGCACACACAGAACTACTTCCAGGATAGAACATAAGTTAGGGCACAAAACAAATCTCAACAAATTCGAGAAGATTAAAATCATGTCAATAATCATTTCCAACCATCATGCTATGACACTAGAAATTAATAACAGGAAAAACTGCAGCATTTTACACTGTGTGAAAATTAAATCACACACAAACCAGTGGATCCAATGAGAAATCAAAAGGCAGAGCCCTCCTACTCTATTCAGCTTCCATTAGGCCCCACCTTCCAGCAATGTTGCATTGGGAATTAAACTTCTAACACTTGAATTTTTTGGGGGGGATATGTTCAAACCTTAGCACCATGTATCTGATAAGGGTTTAATATCCAAAATACAGAAGAAATTCCTATAATTTAATAGCTAAATAACAAATAAAAACAAAACATGACAAAGAAACTAATTAAAAATAGGCAAAGGATCTGAATAGACATTATTCCAACGAAGACATACAAGTGGTCAACATATATTTTAAAAGATACTCAACAATGCTAATCAACCAGGAAATGCAAATCAAAACCTCAATGAGATATTCCGTCACACCTGTTAGGATGGCTATTATCAAAAGATTCAAAGATACATGTTGGTGAGAATGAGGATACTTGTTTGCTGCTGGTGGGAATGTAAATCCTACTAATAAACCTCTGGCTTGTTTGTCTCATTCTGTATTGCAAAGGATAAATATGTCACAATTTTTACTACTATGGAAAGTGAACTCCAGTTGGAAGGGTTGTGAATTTTGAGATTTTATTTCTAGGTTTTTATAAGCCATATAATATGTAAATTACAGATATTTTAAAATATTTAAAGGGACAGAACAGAAACGTTTGAAAGTTTTACTTTGGCTAGATTTTTGAAGTTAAATAGTTTTTTTTTTTATAATTATTACAATGGATTTTATTTTAAAATTTATTAAAATGTATTATAAACTAAATTAAACAATTTATTTTAGAAAGGTTCAATGGATTATTGTTAACTATAGTCATCCTATTATTTTAAAATAAATGTTACTTAAGTTTATAATTATAAATAATTGAATACCTAGCACATACTTTATAGTGGAGATAGTACAAAACAACAAAAATTAGTGGTTGTGACAGGATATTAGAAGGTTATAACAAGGATAGATACTGAGTTCAAAACAGGAACAAGAGAGGGAAAAGTATAATATGATATCAAAAATGCATCATCCCAGGAAGATTGATCCCTGGTGTTGGCTATTCATATTCTTTTGGCAGATTCAATGCTATTTTTTTAGTGCTCAAAGATGATATGCAGAGTTAGTAGCTGAGTACTTATGGTCAATACTGATTTTTTGCTGCTATAATAATTACATTAATGCCTCGTAACATTAATGTTACCTAACAACTTTTATAGTTAATAATATTAATACCCTAACAAATTTTATTGTGATGTAGACAAACTGTTAAAATATAGTACTATTAGTCTCATTGAATTCTAAAGGTTATTAATATGACAAGAAAACTTAATTGTGACTTCGATGTTACCAATTCAATAGCTATATAAAAGTTGCAGTGGGGCAACTCCTAAGAAATATACTAAGTAGACATATTATAACATATTGCCTCCCCAACTGGGTCTTGAAGAGAGGACACATTTTTTTCAATTTGAATTGTTAAGCCACATTTGACAGCCTTTGTGTTGGGGTCCGCATGTTTCCTAAACAAAGGAATGAACACACAAGACAACACAAGACAAGACAAACATGGCGGCTGCCTCGAATGGCGTGCTCTGCTTTATTTTATACAGTCATTTGTGGAATATTGCCAAGTCATAAGACACATTGTTGTTTTTCTGATCTTTCCCTGACTTTCTGGATTTTCAAGATGTTTACACATAAACAAGCCCCCAACGCCCTGCTTCGTTTGCAAGAGCAGGACTTATCGGAACGTCTCATTTGTGAGCACGTAGTCCTCTACATTTCTCCTTTCCTTATTTACAAGTTTGAATTTCTTTTAAAACCATCATTACATGTTGGGCTCCCTGGGGTTTGGTGTTTGCCTTTTGGCACCATCTCCAGCAGACTGTGAAAATGACAAAGGCAAGAACAATAATCAATACATTACTAGAAACAGAGGTCAGCAAAGTTTTTACAGGGCTCATAGGGTTCAAAGACGTCAAATATTGTGCAATACCAGTCATCAAATATGCACCAGTCACCAATGGTAACTTGATTGTGAAATGTTTCAGAAATGTTCTATGTTAATTCTTGTATTTCTAGGCAAAGATTATTATGAGCAATTAAAAGTCTCTTTATCTCAGTCCAATTATGTACAGTGCTGTTAAAAGGAACAGAAGTAATACAAAGTTGGGTAGTGTTCCAATCACATTTCAACAAAGCTCGGGTATTCAACACTGTTAGCTGATCTCCCAATCACAAAACCACTTGCTTCAGATTATCCACTCATTAGCTAATCCAGCAACAGCGGCAGTGGAAGCAATTGCTACAAGTCCTATCACCGCGGTCACGACGATTCCAACCATCCTCCGACTGTGGTGGACAAGATCTTGCATAACCTTGTAAATTTGAGTAACCCCAGCAGATTCACTCCAAGTACGTGTTATATAAATTGGAATGAGACTCATTCCAATTATTATTCCTCCAAGTAGTATTTATACAACTTAAGAATGTACAATTGTTTGTACAGTTAACTACCCCTGTATTATTATCCCATTTAAAAATTCCTGTCAACAACAAGTAAGGCTTTCTTACATATGCAATAACATATCTAGAAGTATTTTGATGCAAAGATATCTGGAAAGGGTTAGCAATATTAGTAAGATTTAAGGACATGTTTCCTGTGAAAGTGAACCTTGGTTTACCAGCAGCTAGCAACTTCCAAATATGACCTTGTATTTGTGAGGTATTAGCCAAATGTGGCATAGGGGGTGATAGACCACCATCATTCCAAATAATAGTTTCATTGTCATCTGCAGAAATGCTGTGATTACCTTTATGCCAACGCAGGTTGACATGGCTGAATTTAGTCTGAAAATCTCCATGTACACTCCAATATGTAACAAGGTAATTATGACTCTTCCCTTTTACTTCTAACAACAATCGTGGCCCACTACTTCTACATCTAGTCCACTCTAGTTAGGAAACACCTCCAGACACATCAGGGATAGGGCATAAAGATAATGTACTCGGCAGAGTTTCATTAAGTACTGCAGTATGATTATACTTAAAACTTTGAGCCATAATAATCATAGTAAAGGCAGAGATATGACTATGGTTATAGCGAACAGCCCAAGCCTCATAAGAAAGATGCAGATAATGTGGACTACCCCCAAGACATATAGGTAACCCTTCAACCCCAAATTGATATGAACTATTTACTGTGTCAGTGTTTAATTCAGGATCCTGGTTTAAAAAAGGTGATGGCATCCAAGCAGTATCATTAGTAAATACTGGGATTTCTCTGTCTCCACATGCCACACCTTGATATAAGGGTGGAAAAGGAATATAAGCCCACTATGTAAATTCTCCAGCTGTTACCTGACAATTTACTACGATCAGTATAGCCAGGAATAAAGTCAGTGGGGTTTTGGGCTGCCCAGCTTGTTGAACAACCCCTTCAGCTTCTTAACCTTTTCAGTTGTCCCCATGTCAGGGGCTCCGCACGTCAAGTTCCGAAGGTGAATGTTCTCTGAGCGCTCAGATTTAGCTCCTGGAATTCCTTCAGGAACTCTTCAGATCAGCTCCTCTTCGCCATGGCACTGTTTCAACCGTCGAGATGGAAACCACTCGTCTCCGGCACCTGTACGGACAAGAGCATAGCCTCGGCCCCATTGTAAAACTTTTCCTTTTAAATATTTCCCTTGTAATGAAGGATAATACACCCACAGATTACTGTTTTGCGGCTTTTCTAAAGGTTGTTGAAAATGTTTCACCGCTGCAGACTGCTGTAATTGGCGCCAATGGTTGAGAAAATTTAAAGTAAAAAGGGCTTTCAGAATTTGATGTTTTGGGGAATCTCGCCCATCTCCCCCTTTTTGTTTTAAAAGTTGTAATTTTAAGGTAGCATTGGCTCTTTCAATAATTGTTTGGCTTTGACTGTTAAATGGAATACCATTGGAATGACGAATATGGTATAAAGAAAGGGAGGCAGCCAATTTACGAGAGCAATAAGCAGGGGCATTATCAGTTTTTAATTCAGCAGAGACTCCCATAACTGCAAAGCAAGTAAGTAACCTTTTTAGAGGGTAATGGCGTAGCCCACTGGAAATGTGACCACGTATCAATAGTATGATGAACATATTTTCAATGACCAAAGGAAGGAACATAGTTACATCCATTTGCCAAATGTGATTTTGTTGAAAATGGCTGTTGGCGAATGGGGAGTATGAAAAAGACACAATGAAAGTGGAAGATTGGGTGCAATATAATCAAGGTGAGCTTCACTAATTCTATTTTCTACAAATGACAATTCTTCTTCTGCTACAGGGGATAAAGTCCCCATAGGTTGAATACAAGTATTTATAGCTCTAAGATCAGTTAATAAGTGCCATTTTCCTTTTTTTTTTGACAAGACAAACACAGGGGAATTCCATGCAGAAGTACTTGGTTCAATATGCCCCTCGGCCAGTTGTTCCTTAACTAAATTTTTTAAAGCCTTAAGTTTTTCTTTAGATAATGGCCACTGTTCCACCCAAACAGGAGTTGTAGTTTTCCACTTCAATTGTAAAGTTTGAGGGCTGTGGACAGTGGCTAAGAGTTTAAAGGATTGTAGCCCATTTTTAACATCATATTTTTGGCGGCTGAAGAAATATGAGGAATGCTTTAAAAGGCACCAAATTGTTGTAAAAGATCACGGCCCCAAAGGTTAATATTAATGGGAACAATATAAAAGAACACTTTTCCTTGCTGTCCTTCAGGTCCTACACAGCTCAGGGGCTTGACACTTTGGTAGACTATAGAAGCAGTACCTAGGCTGGATAGAATAACCGATACTTGTTTCTTTTTCCAGTGATCTGGCCTTTGAGTCAAACATATAATAGATACATCCGCTCCTGTGTCGACTAATCCCTCAAAAAGTATCCCATTAATTTGCAATGAGCATAAAGGTTTTTGATCAGAAACTAAAGTTTCCCAGAGAACAGTTTTCCCAGTACTACCGAAACCTCCTTGACGTGACACATCTCTAGATAAGAAAGGAAAACAAAGGCAATAAAAGCAATTGTGCAATAGGTTCCCCTGCCTCTAGGCACATAAATTGTGAGACTTGTACCATAATAAGGATTTCATCAGTAAAATCAGGATCAATAATTCCTGGGACCACCATTAACCCCCACATAATGCTGCTGCTTCGAGCTAGTAAAAGTCCTACATGTCCTTTTGGCAAAGGACCACACACTCCGGTAGCCAACTTATATATTCCTCCATTAAGAGATAAAGTATAAGGTTGGGCAATAGCTAGGTCAGCAGCAGCACTCTGCTTAGTGGCAGCATAAAGCTGAGAAACTGGGGTAGGGTAAGATGTCTTTAAGGAGGACTCGAGGTCATTCATTGATGTTGTAAGCCACTGCTCACTGGGTGCTGGGGTAGGCCTGCATTGTAGTTGTTGGGGCCCCAAGCCTGCAGGCCCCGGCTCCCGTTTCCCGAGAGGGGTGACAGTACATTCCCACTTTTATCAGTTTTTGAATGGCATTCATTGGTCCAATGTCGACCCTTGCCACATCGTTTATACATATCAGATGGTAACCTTTTGTCTTTTAGAGCAGAAGAGCCTAATTTTTTCCAGCATTCCTTTTTAAAATGACCAGGGTTCCCACATTGATAGCATATACCTTGTTTAGAATTGCCTTTTAAAGCCTAGAAAGTGCCCCAGCAAACAATTGAGCATTGTAAATAGCTCCTCCAACACCTGCACAAGTCCGAATGTATTCAGCTAAATCAGCTCCACTAGCTTTTAGAAGACGCAGCAATTTTTGGCACTCAAGATTAGCATTCTCAAAAGCCAGAGTATCCAAAATAATTTTAGCAGCAGGGCCTGAGCCTACAGTCTTTAATACAGCATATGTTCTAAAGAGAAGGAATCGAGAAGGCCAACAACAAACAGTGACTGAGGTCCATAATTAGCATTTCTTTCAAAAATTTAAATTGTAGGGCTGTAAAAGTCACATTCTGGCCACCGTTTGGGAACTGAGCATTGGAGCCGAAAGCAGCCCGTGTTATTGGGAATAAATCTAATTCCTCTAAATCATCCTTTTCCTTCGATTCCTTCTTTTCTCCTACAGGAGGAAGAGGCACAGAGAAAACCTGACCTGACATAGGCAAAGAGGTTGGAGGTGGAGGCAAAGGGAAATCCTTTTCCAAAGGAGCAGAAGGGAAGGTAACAGGGAAGGCTCGTGGCGGAGAGATAGGAGAAACAGGAGCAGCGGTACCTTGCAATTTTAACAACTGTTGTAACATCTCTAAAATGTGCTGCAAATCAGAATTTCCTTCAGATGAAGGAGGCATTAGCTCTTTTTCCAATTCCTTGTCCTCAACAACCGGGGCGTAAATATGTTCCTCTCTAGGATCATTCCTCTCTAAAGCTTCAGATGCCTCACCTCCTGTGGCAGTATCGCCATGCTCTGAGTCAGTTTCAAGTAACTCTAATGCCTGAGTAATGGAACTACACAAAGTCCACAAAGTCAGAGGCATTGTTTGCCCTCGCTGATAAGCTCGATGCAGGACTTTAACCACTTGTAACCATTCCTTTCGATTTAACTGCACTTTGGTTTGATATTGAAATGAATAACAATGTTGTTCAACATGGGCAAACAATCGCTTCAAAGTCTTATGCTCCTTAACTAACTTCTACTCCTATAGACATCAACAGTCCCTGGAGTAACCGCAAATATTCAGAGGCCAGAGAGGCGGAATTCCCCATAATTTTCCCGTGGGTCCCCCTTTCTTTATTTACCTGCCCAGGGTGTTCCCCCTCCGGTTCCTTGCTCTGCGTGGAGCCACGGACCCTGCTCGCTGCGCCAGATGTTGGGGTCTGCGTGTTTCCTAAACAAAGGAATGAACACACAAGACAACACAAGACAAGACAAACATGGCAGCCGCCTCGAATGGTGCATTCTGCTTTATTTTATACAGTCGTTTGTGGAATGTTGCCAAGTCATAAGACACATTGTTGTTTTTCTGACCTTTCCCTGACTTTCTGGATTTTCAAGATGTTTACACATAAACAAGCCTCCAACGCCCTGCTTCCTTTGCAAGAGCAGGACTTATTGGGAACGCCCTGCTTCGTTTGCAAGAGCAGGACTTATGGTTTGCCAGCACGTAGTCCTCTACACTTTGGCTTGTTAATTTTTGTTGATACATAAATGGAGATACATATTTTGAGGGAACATGTGATAATTTGATACATTTTTATAATGTGTAAAGATCAAATGAGAGTATTTTAGATATCCATTAGTTTTAAATATTTATTTTTTCTTTATGATAGGAGAATTTTAATTATTCCTCTCTAGCTATTTTGAAAGTTATAATAGATTATTGTTAACTATAGTCACCCTATTGATCTATCAAACACTAACTTTCATTTCTTCTATCTAACTGTGTATTTGTACTCATTAATCAACCTCTCTTCATGGCCCCCAACTTCTCCCAGTCCCTGGTAAGCATTAATCTACTCTTTATTTTCATAAGATTCACTATTGTAGTTCTCTTATATGAGTGAGAACATATAATATTTGTCTTTCTGTGCTTGGCTTATTTAACTTAATATAATGACCTCCAGTTTCATCCTAATTTCTGCAAATAATAGCATTTCATTCATTTCTGGTTTATTTTTAACAGACATGTAATAATTAACATATATGGGATACATAGTGATTTTTGATATATATAATGTATAGTGAGCATATCAAGGTAAATAGCATCTCCATCATCTCAAACATTTATTATTTCTTTGTGTTAAGAATATCCAGTATACTTTTTCTAGCTATTTAAAACTATATATTATTGCTAACTATAGTCACCCTACAGTGCTTTGGAATGCTTGAACTTAATTCTGCCATTTAGCTGTAATTATTTCATCCTTTAACAAATTTCTCCCCAAGTTTCTCTCCCCTTAACCTTTTCAGCATCTAGTATCCTCTGTTCTAGTTTTTACTTCTATGAAATCAACAATTTTTGGTTTCCAAATATCAGGAGAATATGAAGTATTTAATTTTCCATTCCTGGCTTGTTGTACTTAAATAATGTCATACAGTTCTATTCATGCTGCCAAGAATGACAGGATTTCACTCTCTTTTGTGACTCTATAGTATTTCATTATATATGTGGCATGTATAATACCACATTTTATTTATCCATTCATCTATTATTGAACACCTAGGTTGATTCCATATCTTGGCTAGTGTAAATAGTGCTGCAAAAAATATTAGGGTGCAGATCATTCTTTGATATAATAATTTTCTTCCCTTTGGATAAATGCTCAGTAATGGAATTGCTACATTATATGGTAGTTCTATTTTTAGCTTTTTGAGAAATCTTCATGCTGTTGTCTATAGTGTTTATACTAGTTTACATTCCCACCAGCAGTTTATGTGTTGCATTTTCTCCATATCCTTATCAGCATTTGTTATTTTTCGTCTTTTTGATAAAAGCTATCCTAATTGTTGTGAGATGACACTTCATTGTGGTTTTGATTTGCATTTCCTTCATGATTACTGATGGTGAACATCTAAAAAATATATTTGTATGTCTTCCTTTGAGAATGCCTGTTCAGATCACTTGCCCATTTTAAAATCAGATTTTTTTTGCTGTTGAGGTATTTAAGTTCCTTATAGATTCTAGATACCAATCCCCTGTTGAATGAATAGTTTATAAATATTTTTCTCCCATTCTTTATAAAACCTTTTTACTATTTTATTTCCATTGCTGTGCAGTAGCTTTTTGGTTGGATATAATCCAGTGTGTTTTTTCTTTTGTTTCCTGTGCTTTTGAGATCTTATTCATAAAGTGGATTCCAAAACCAATGTAGTTAAGTGTTTCCCCTATGCTTTATTCTAGTAGTTTTACAGTTTTTGGTCCTACATTTTGGCCTTTGCTCCATTTTTAGTTGATTTTTATATAGGGTGAAATGTTGGGTTCTAGTTTCATTCTTCTGCATATGAATATTCAGTTTTCCCAGAATAGTTTATTGAAGAGGGTATCACTTCCCTAATAAATGTTCTTGGTGCTTCTGTCAAAAATCAGTTGCCTGTACATAAAGTAATAATTTCTGGATTGTCTGTCCTATTCTATTGGTCTATGTGTCTGTTTTTATATTAGTAACACACTGTTTTGTTCACTATAGCTTTGCATTATATTTTGAAATCTGGTCGTGTGACACCTCCAGGTTTGCTTTTATTGCTGAGGATTGCTTTGGATATTGAAATCTTCTGTTTTACACAGAAATTTTAAAATGTTTTTCTATTTAAGTGAAGAAGGTAATTGTAATTGATATTTTTAATAGAGATTGCATTGAATCTGTAGACTGCTTTGGGTAGCGTGGTCATTTTAACAATAATAATTATTCCAACATATGAAGATGAGATGTCTTTCAATTTGTATCATTTTCAACGTCTTTAATCAGGGTTTTGTAGTTTTCCTTGGAGAAGTCTTTCACCTCCTTGGTTATAATTATTTCTAGAGGTGATTTTTGAAGCTATTATAAATGAAATTGCTATTTTGTTTTATCAGCCATTTCAGTTTTCATCTATAAAAGCACGTCTGATTTTAGTACGTTGATTTTGTATCCTGTAACTTTACTGAGTTAGTTTATTAGTTCTATACTGTTTTTGGTAGACTCTTTAGGTTTTTTTACATATAAAACCATGTCATCTCCAAACAGAGACAATTTACTTCTTCTTTTCCAATTTAGATGTGCTTTATTTTTGTTTCTTGCCTAATTGCTCTGACTAGGTCTTCCTGTATTATATTGAATAAGAGTGGTGACAGTAGGCATCCTTGTCTTGTTCTAGTTCTTTGAAAAAAGGTTTTATGTTTTCCAGTTCAGTATGATATTAGCTGTGGGATTGTCATATACAGTCTTTAATGTGTTGAGGGAATTTTCTCCTATATTTATTTTATTGAAAATTTATATCATGAAGAGATGTTTAATTTTGTCAAATGCTTTTTCTGTATGTATTGTGTAGATGATGTAATTTTTGCACTTCATTCTGTTGATGTGATGTCTCACATTTATTTGTTTATGTTGAACTATTCTTGAATCCATAGTGCAAATCCTATTTGGTCATAGTATGTTATGTTTTGTATGTATTGTTAGATTTAGTTCACTAGTATTTTGTTGAACAAAAAATTATCTCTGTTTGTCAGAAATGTTAGCATCTGGTTTATTCATTTTGCTGTGTCCTTGTCCAGTTTTGGTATCAGGATAATTCTAGCCTTGTAAAATATATTAGGAGGAGTCACCTCTTTTTCAATTCTTTGGAATACTTACAGAACAATTGGCATTAATTCCTCTTTAAATGTTTAATAGAATTGAGTGGTGAAGACATCTGATTCTGGACTTTTTTTGTTGGGAGACGTTTTGTTACGGATTCAATCTCAATACTTGTTATTGGTTTGTTCAGATTTTCTGTTTTTTCGTTCAATCTGATAAGTTGTTTGTGTGCAGAAGTTCATCAATTTTCTAAAGGATTTGAATTTATTTATTAATATTCATTTATTCATAGTAGTCCCAATGATCCTTTGAATTTCTGTGATATCCATTGTAGCATCCCCTTTCTCATTTCTGATTATATTTGGATTTGTTCTCTGTTTTTAGTTATAGTAACTAATGACTTGTCAATTTTGTTTATTGTTTCAGAAAACCAATTTGTCTTGCTAATATTTTATACTTTTTGTAGCAATTTTGTTTATTTTAGCCTGATTTTTATTATTTATTTTCTCTACTAATTTTGGGTTAGTTTTGCTTTTGCTTTTATAGTTCTTTAAGATGCATCATAAAGTTGTTTATTTGAAATCTTTTAGTTTCTGATGTAGGCATTTATCGCTATAAACTTACCTCTTAATATTGCTTTTGCTCTGTTCCATAGGTTTTCTTATTTTTTAAAAATTTTCATTTGTTTCAAGAATTTTTTAAAATTTCATTTTTAACTTGTTCATTTACCCATTAGATGTTCACAAACATGTTGTCTAATTTCCATGTATTTGTATAGTTTCAAATAGTCTTGTTTTATATTTCTAGTTTTCTTCCACTGTGGTCAGATAAGGCACTTGATACAATTTCAATTTTAAAAAGTTTCTGAGTTTTCTTGTGTTAATAAATGTTGAACGCTGGAGAATATTCAGTGTGCTGATGGAAAGAATGTGTGTTCTGCAGCTGTTTGTTGAAATGTTCCATGTAAGTCTGTTAGGTACACTTTTTTTTTTTTTCTATGAGGCAGTTTTAGTCTAATGTTTGTTGATTTTATGTACAGATGAACTATACAAGTACACAGGTGAGGCTGATGTCCCTAACTATCATTGTATTGGGCTTTATCTCAATCTTTCGGTATATATTACTTGCTTTATATATCTGAGTGCCCCCTTGTTGGGTGCATATATATATACATATATATATGTATATATGTATATGTATATATATGTATATGTATATATATGTGTATATGTATATACATGTATATGTATATATATATGTTATATTCTCTTGCTGAATTGATACTTTTATTACCATATAGTGTCCTTTGTGATCCCTTTCAACACCTTTTTACTCAAAGTCTGTTTTGTCTGATATAAATATAGCTACACTTGCTTTCTTTTGGTTTCCATTTACATGGAGTATTTTTTCCATCCCTTCACTTTCAGTCTGTTTCCTTATATGTAGGGTGAATTTCTTGTAGGCAATATATAGTTGGTTCATAATTTTCATTTATTTAGCAAGTTTGTCTTTTAAAAGAAATTTAATTTGTTTACATTAATGATTATTATTATTTTTTTCTGAGATGGAGTTTCACTCTTATTGCCCAGGCTGGAGTGCAATGGTGCAGTCTTGGCTCACTACAACCTCTGCCTCCCAGGTTCAAGCGATTCTCCTGCCTCAGCCTCTTGAGTAGCTGGGATTACAGTTTCCTGCCACCATGCCCAGATAATTTTTGTAGTTTTGGCAAAGATGGGGTTTCACAATGTTGACCAGGCTGGTCTCGAACTCCTGACATCAAGAGATTCACCTGCCTTGGTCTCCCAAAGTGCTGGGATTACAGGCGTGAGCCACTGTGCCCAGCCTTACGTTAAAGGTTATTATTGATAGGTGAGAACTTGCTACTGTCATTTCGATTGTTTTCTCATTTTGTTGTATATCTTTTGTATCTTAACTTCCTTGTTATAGTTTAATTTTGTGATTGGGTGTGTTTTTTTGTTTTGTTTTTGTTTGTTTGTTGACAGAATCTTGTTCTTTCGCCCAGGCTGGATTGCAGTGGTGCTATCTCGGCTCACTGCAAGCTCCACCTCCCGGGTTCATGCCATCCTCCTGCCTCAGCCTCCCGAGTAGCTGGAACTACAGGCACCCACCACTGCGCCCAGCTAATTTTTTGTATTTTTAGTGGAGACGGAGTTTCACCATGTTAGCCAGGATGGTCTACGTCTCCTGACCTCGTGATCTGCCCACCTCAGCCTCCCAAAGTGCTGGGATTACAGGCATGAGCCACCGTGCCGGGCCGATTGGGTTTTTTATGTATTGATTTGATTCTCTTTCTCCTTTGTATATTTTATAATTTCCAGTGAGTTGCATAGATTCACGTGTTTTCATGATGGTTGTTATCATCTTTTCACTTCGAGATGTAAGACTCTTTTGAACATTTCTTGTAAGGCCAGTCTGGTGGTAATGAATCCCTTTCACAGACAAGTTTTTGTTTGTCTGTGAAAGGTTTTATTTCTTTTCCATTTATGAAGGCTAGGTTAGCTGTATATAATATTCTTGGCTAGAATTTTTATTCTTTCAGTGGCTTCAAAATATCATCCCTTTCTTTCTGGGTCTGTAAGATTTCTGCTGATAAACCTGCTATTAGTCTGATGGGGATTCCCTTACACTTGATATGACTTGTCACTCTTAATGCTTTTATAATTTTTCTTATTTCTTTGACTTTTGACACTGATTCTAACATGCCTCAGAAAAGATTTATTCGGAGTCTATTTGTTGTTCTTTGAGCTTCCTGGATCTGAATGTCCATTTCTCAATGAAGACTTGAGAAGTTTTTAGCTATTATTTCATCAAGTATGTTTTATACATCTTTTTTCTTTTCTTTCTTCTTTTCTCTTTCAGGAACACGTATCTTGTAGATATTTCTTTGCTTGATGATGTTCCATAAATCCTGTAGGCTTTCTTCATTCTTTTTTATTTTTTATTTTTATTTTTTTGAGATGGAGTTTCAGGCGGGAGTGTAGTGGCACAATCTCGGCTCACTGCAACCTCTGCCTCCTAAGTTTAAGCGATTCTCCTGCCTCAGCCTCCTGAGTAGCTGCACTACAGGTATGCACCATCATGTCTGGCTAATTTTTCTATTTTTAGTAGAGATGGGTTTTCACCATGTTGGCCAGGTTGGTCTCCAACTCCTGACCTCAGGTGATCAGCTTGCCTCAGCCTCCCAAAATGCTGGGATTACAGGGATGAGCCACCACACCTGGTCTCTTTTTTATTCTTCATTCTTTTTTGTATGCCTGTGTGATTTTGAAATACCTGTCTTTAAAGTCAGAGATACTTTTTGAACTTTATCTAGTCTGTTCTTGAAACTCTTGATTGTATTTTTTTTAATTCATTGAGATCTTCAGCTGTAGATTTTCTGTTTCATTCTTTTTTATGATATCTATTTCTTTGTTTTTTTTAATTTGAATCATAAGTACTTGTCTGATTTCATTAAATCACCTCTCCTTATTCTCTTGAATCATACTGATTTTGCTTAAGATTAATATTTTCATTTTTTTCTTAAATGTTGTGTATTTTTTATGATTGGTGTCTGTTTTTGAATAATTATTGTGTTATGTAGAAGGCTTCATGCTTCCTTGCTTTTTTGTGTTTGTTATTTCTGTGTGTTGATTTTTAAGCCTCTGATGAAACAATTGACTCTTCCAATTTTATGAAAAAGGTTTTGTAGGGAAAGATTTATTATTTTATGAGTTTGGGGGTCTTGGTATAGTGGGGTGCATTGGCTTCATTCTACATTAATGCAACAGTATAATATTTATGTACATTCTTTAGCTCTCATCCATGCTAGTGACATTTGTGTGTGTCTCAGTGGCCTACACTGGTAGAGATGTGGCAGTGATGGTGCAGATATTTTGTGGGTGGGCTCACCAGGCTGCTTCTCTGGTCAGGAGTGCATGCATGAACATGAATCAGTCAATTTGGGGTCTGACTTGCTGGGGTTGGAGCCAAAGGGTTGTTACTCTGACTTGGGCATAGGTGCACAGTTGCTTGGCCTGCCTTGGGTCATACTTGCCAGGGGTAGCCCATGGAGCTTTTTATCAGGCACAGACTGATGCAGGCACACAACTGCTCAGCTGGGTTGGGAGTATGTCTTCCAGGAAAAGCCTGTGAAACTGTTTCTCAGGACTGGGATATTGTCATAAGGCTTCTCACCTGGCCTGGGGTTGTGTCAGCTTGAGGAAACCCAAAGGGTTTGTTCTCAGGTCTGGGAGATGGGCACACATCTCAGCTGGCCTGCGTTTGTGTGCCACTGGTGGTTTATATGACTCTTTCTCAAGCCTGGAACATAGTACATAGCTGCTTGCTTGTCCTGGAGTCATGACAGCCAAAGGTGGCTGTTTCTTAGGCCCTAATTGCATGTGTAAGGCCTTTGGGCGGGCCATAGGAATATCCAAAGGGTGTGGAGTGGGTACCATAAGACTATTAATCTTGCCCTAAGCACAGGCACATATCCACTCCCCTGGTCTGCAAGCATTTTATCTGCTTGGTGGCTCAAGGGTCTCTCTCGCATATGGGAGGGTATGCAGTGGTTTGGCTGGCTCAAGGGTGAGTTCACTCTGGAAATGACAATCAGATTGTTCCTCTGACTTAAAGTGAATATAATATTTCTAAGTGTAGTTTTGGGGCATTCATTCTGCTTACTGTTCTTTAAGCTTTCTGTATCTTTGGTGTTTCACATTAACATGGAAATTTTCAGTCATGACTGTTTCAAATATTTCTTCTGTTCCTTTCTTTCTTCCTGATTCTTTTTGTATTGTCATTACACAAATGATAAACCCTTTGTAGTTGCCTCATAGCTCTTAAATATTTTGTTCTCCTTTTTTAGAGTCTTTATTCTCTTTGCTTTTCAGTTTGGGATGTTTTATGGAGATATCCTCAAGCTCATTGATTCTCTTCTCAATCATGTCCAGTCTACTAGTAAGCCCATGAAAGGCATTCTTCATTTTTGGTATATATTTTAATCTCTATCTTTAATTTTTGTTATTTTATTATAATTTCCATCTCTCTGCTCATATTGCCTATCTGTTCTTGTGTGCTTTTACTATATCCGTTAGAGTTTTGGGCATATTAATCATAGTTGCTTTGAATTCCTAGTGATAATTCTAACATCCTTGCCACATGTGCATCTGGCTGTGATGTTTGTTCTTTCTTTTCAAACTGTGGTTTTTGTCTTTAATGTGCCTAGTAACACTTTTCTTGATAGCTGGATATAATATTCTGGATAAAAGAAATTTCTATATGAAGGAATTTAATGATGTGGTTGTAAGTTGTAATGGGAAGGGACATCTTCTATAGTCCTATAATTAGGTCTCAGTCTTTTAGTAAGCCTGTGGCTCTGTACTGTACATTTTGAAAGTGTTTCTTGGTCTTTTCCCCTGAAGTGGGACTGGATGGCTAGGGTGAGCTGGAGTTAGATATTTGTCTTCTCTCATGTGAAAAGCTAGAAGAAGCTCAAGTTGGGTATTTCTCTTCCCATCAGTCAGTTAGACTCTGATAAATTTCCAGTAGTTTAGGCACTGGTTAAATAGTTTCTCTTAAAGGCAGGCCTTATTAAGAATAACTGAATTATATGATTTATTTTTAAAATAGTTTCTTTTTCCTTCCTTATGCTGGAAGCGCAAGGGGAATTTTCTTTGATATCTACTCTGAGAACTCAGCATTCACAAACATTTGATGGTCAATGTATAACTAGGTACCATTAAAGCTTTTATCTTTCAGATTTATCCACAGTGTCTCCATCAATTTGTCAATTACAGTTCATATTTATTTATCTGGCACTGGTTTCCACGGAAGTTCCTGCTTATGGGTTCCTGTTCTGGCAAGTTGTGATTCCCTGTATTTGCCTGTCTGTGTCTCTATTTTTGGGAGAGCAGTTTGACTTATTTTTGTATAAATCTTATGAGTTGTTTATTGTTCAATTGTTCATTTTTTTTTTTTTTACTTTTTGTTAGAATGCATTAGTGACTTTAAACTTTTTACATGCTGTACCTGAAACCAGAAGTAACCTTAAGATTTTAATGGTATAATTTATTTCATGCAACTAGAAATGACATGATAGAGTTCTATACTATTTTCAAAGAACAACTATTAAACAATAGATAAAAATTTACTTGAAGTTCATGTAAACTTCATTATATGATGATTTAAATATATCCATAGTGTTAGGTCTGGCCTACAGGGATGTTTTCTCCTGTGATCCTGTAGGTTCACTAGAGGACATATTTCTGGTATAATTTGTTACTACATAGTAAAGAGCTCAGAGAAACCTCACTGTTTAAATTTTCCCCCAAAATTAAATTGATTAGTCATCCTACAATGAAAATTGATCCATTGGAGGAGAAGTCAACAAAACTAATATACCTTTCATCAAATATAACCATGGAATATTTGCCAGCTAAATTTAATAGAGCACTACAAACTTAGAACAGAAAAGACAACTTACAGGATTTTCCCCACCTTGCACTAAGTAACCTTGACACATGTATGCTTATCAACAAGAAAAAGAATGTCCATTTATGAAAAAGAGTGTAACAATATGGTGAGCAGCAAAAATATTGTTGTTAGAACTCTTCAAATTTTGAAATAATATTTCTTTTAATTTTATTGGATTGTACAACTAACCATCCTTTCTGAGGTGAAGTAATATTGTCTTCTTGGTTTCATAATACATGTCTATGTAGTATCCTGGATATTTTTCATTTGTATCTTTTAAAAGTATACTTAATTTATCCTTATCCTCTTCATCTACAGGATTCAAAGTTCAATAAAACAAAAATATATAAAACATAGATTGAAGTGTCATTTGCCTATGAAATAGACACATGACTGTTCAGAGTATTCTGATATTTAGATATTAAATGTTAATATACATTTTAAAAAGGTAAAAAGCCACTAATTTCAGTATATTGTAATAATGATTTTTTAGATTTATAAAAGTTTATTACTCAGATTCAATACTGATATATGAAAATGATCCAAGGAATAAGAGGTAAAGAAAAAAGTTCCACAAGGTTATTTTTCCCTTTCTAATTCATGATTTTTCACCAAATGAGACCATATCTACATAGTGTATGCATTTGCAGTGAAGTGTCTTTTAGAAGATGGGAGTTGGGTAAACAAGTATTTTTTCTCCCTTGGAAATCCGAATAATGTCAAATGGCTTCTATGACTAGACACCTATTCATGCAAAAGCACTCCATGTAGGCATAAGTGCTAGTCTCTTCTCTTTTCCTACCTTATATTTAAAGAATATGTATAAATAAAATACAGTACATTATTACCAAATGTACAGAAATAAATAATTGTAAGAGTAAGCTAAAACAATTGGAAGTCAACAAATTAGATAACCTAGATAAAACTGACAAAGTTCTGAAAACACACAAATAACAACATCTAGCTCAAGGATAAATACAAATTCTAAAAAGACCTTTAAAAAGTAAAGGAATTAAATCAGTGTATAAAAAAACTAACAACAAAAGTGCCACTACCAGATGGCTTAATTACTGAATTTTACTAAACATTTAAAGAAGAATTAACAGAGAGTGATGTAAGATGGTTTAATAGTATGTCCCCAGACCTTTAGCATCCCCAGAGAAACACCAATTTGGCAATTATCTATGCACAAAAGTGCCTTTATTGAAGATTAGAGAACCTGGTAGGAGATTGCAACACCCCAGTGGAGCCCAAGATAGAGTAAAGCCATTTGGGGAAGGAAAGTTCATGCCTTAATAGCAGGCCCACCAACAGCGGACTTGGCTCCAGCCTCACTCATCTGTGTTTCTGCCACCAGATCCAGTGACTCACAGAACCTGTAGGAACTACACCTGCCTGTGACCATGATAACAGGCCAAGAAAGAGTGAAATTATATACTCAAAATACTGAAAAAAAAAATGCCTGTCAACTAAAATTACTTTACTTGGCAAAATTGGTGTTTAAGAACACAGACAAAACGAAAACTTTCCAAGACAAAATCTGAGGTAGTAGCTCAAAACTAGGCCTGCTACAAGAAGTAACAAATAAGAAATCTGCATATAAAAACTAAAAGAATCTAAACAGCAACACAAGAGCATGTGAAAGTCTAAATCTCACTGCTTTAAGGTAAATATGAAAGACACATACAAAATGTAATACTTAATGGTGGCACATAAATCACTTTTAATACTATTATACAAATAGCTAAAAAATAGTAATAGTGATAACAACCACAGAAATTTGTTAAAGGAACCAAAATGTAGAAAAATCCCTCTGACATAAATTCATAAAATGTGAAGTGGAAAGCAAAGTGTAGAGTTTCTACACTGTGATTGAAGTTAAGTTGGTAACAGCTAGAAACGGATTTCTGCAACTATAAATTATTTGGTACAACAGGTTGGATACCATGATAATCATAAAAAGCATACACTGGATAAAAAAAAAAACAAAGAGAGAAAAGGATCAAAGCATACTACCGTCAAAAAATTATAAAGTCACTAAGAGAGACAACAAGAGAAATTTTTAAAAAGGGGTTGCTATAATTATATCCAACTAAAGAGACTTTAAGTCAAAAACCATCAGAAGAGACAAAGACGGTCTTTACATAATGATAAACAGATTGTTTCAAAGAGAAGATATAAAAATTATAAATATATAAACAACCAACAATGAAGTATCGAAATATATAAAGAAAACATTCACAGATGTGATGGCAGAAATAGATAGCAATACAATAATACTATTTATATTTCAATACCCCACTTTTTATAATGAAAAGTTCATCCACGTAGAAAATCAATTAGGAAACGTCAACTCTGAACAACATTATAGATCAAATGCACCTAACAAGCATAAAAAGAACATTCCATCTAACAACAGTGGAATATTTATTCTCACATGCACATGAAACATTCTCAAGGATAGATTATATGCCACATTACAAGTCTCAACAAATTTAAGAAGATTAAATCATTGCAAGTATCTTTTTTGATCACAATGTCATGAGACAAAAAATTATAAATAGAAAGAGAGAGTGATATTAGCAAACATGACCGAATAGAGGGAAACTTATACTTATCTTACAAGAACAAGAACTCTGTGCTCATCCCAAGACTAACGTTTTGTTTGTGTGTATGGGAGCCAAGGAATTCAGGTAGGAGGTTGTGAAATCCTAATGAAGCACAAGACCTAGGAGGGTGGTTTTGAAATTGGAGACCAGCAACCAGGTGGTTAATCCACCTATCATGCTTCTGGATTAAAGCCTAGAAATTGTCCCATTCCCCAAGGAACTTGGTTACAGCCCTGTTTGTTCTTGAACCTACAACCGAAACTATTTGCTAAAGGATCCAAGAAGAATAATACACACTAGTGCCTTGGCAATTTTGTCTGCTTGCTGATGTAAATCTGGAAGTTCATCTAAAAGTTGCCCCATGGCTCAATTTCAGCTCCTCTCAGGTGACATCTCAATGCAAAACTGCTCACACAAGGACTCAGAGGTAGACTCACTCATATTCGGTTAGCATGTCTGAGCCTCTGTGATAGGTTTGTCAACACCCATCCCACAGAAAATCTTGAAGGTGCCCAGTCTCAGCTCTTGGCCCTCTTGCTGCCATTCATGAACTATCTCATTTGTGTGGAAACCTGCTGGAAAATGCAGGCCTATCCAAGCCAACAAAACTTGTCTGCTAGCCTCTATTCCACAGCAGATCATAAGCAGGTTCCGTCTCTGCTCCAGCCTTTCCTGCTACAGTAGGAAACTTATCCTGGCTGTTTAAAGATCTGCTTGGGGCCGGTTGCAGTGGCTTATACCTGTAATTCCAGCACTTTGGGAGGCTGAGGCAGACAGGAGTTCGAGACCAGCCTGGCCAACATGGTGAAACCCTGTCTCTACTAAAAATACAGAAAATTAACCAGGCGTGGTGACATGGGCCTGTAATCCCACCTACTCGGGAGGCTGAGCCAGGAGAATTGCTGGTCCCCGGAAGGCAGAGGTTGCAGTGAGCCGAGATGGAGTCACCGCACTCCAGCCTGAGCAATAGAGCAAGACTCTGTCTGGCGGGGGAAACCTGCTTGGGTTTGTGCACCCCTTTGAACCAACAAGGCAAAGTTCTCCAGCCTCTGTCCCACAGCAGATACTAAGGGGACCCAGTCTCTGTTCTGGCCCCTTCTGTAGCAGTCAAGGAGCAATCCTAATTGTATTGGACAACCATCTGATCCAATAAGATGGACTCACCAGCCTTCACCTGACACAGCATATCCTGAGAGGGGAGCGGTCTCAAGCCCCTTGTATTACAGTTGGATAAGTATTCCATCTGTGCAGGGACCTGCTGGAAGGCATATCCATCTGGGCCAGTGGGAGTCTTCTGAGCTTGAGCCCCGGGTCAGCTTTACCACAGAGCCTCAGTAGCCTCCTTGAGTCTTTCCCAGGTCCATCTGGATTGCAGAGTTACATCAACCTTGGAGCCCTTGTGACACTCATGGCTGATCTGAGCTTAGATTGCCTTCTAGTGCTGGGACAGTTGCTGTGATGACTGGCTCAGAAAACGCAACGGTCTGCTGAGAATCTCTGGAAGACCTTCTTAAAATAGGGAAACACAAACAAAGCCAGACTGCATAAACCGGAATAAATATCCGATTTATCAAAACAGAGCTATCATTGCACTTCTACAAGCATTAAGAACACTCAGGGAAACAAAGCTTCACAAAATGAAGAAAATATAACAGATACTAACCTTAAACCTTAAAGTTTTAGAGATGTGTGAACTCTCAGACAGAGGATTGAAATTCGCTTTTTTTTTTTTTTTTTTTTTTTTTTTTGAGACGGAGTCTGGCTCTGTTGCCCAGGCTGGAGTGCAGTGGTGCAATCTCGGCTCACTGCAAGCTCCGACTCCCAGGTGCACGCCATTCTCCTGCCTCAGCTTCCCGAGCAGCTGGGACTGCAGAATCCCGCCACCATTCCCGGCTAATTTTTTTTTTTTTTTTTTTTTGTATTTTTGGTAGAGACGGAGTTTCACCTTCTTAGCCAGGATGGTCTGGATCTCCTGCCCTCGTGATCCACCCGCCTCGGTCTCCCAAAGTGCTGCAATTACAGGCGTGAGCCCCCGCGCCCGGCCCCAAAGTAGCTGTTTTATGAAAGCTTAATAAAATGCAAGGAAAAGCAAATAATTTAAAAATTTATGAAAGAAAGTTGACAGAGAAGTTGAAATAACAATTAAAAATAATCGAGAGCTAATTTCATACCCATTAATCATCTCCACTTGTCTCCCACTTCCTCACTACCTTTCCTAGCCTCTGGTAACCATCCTTTTGCTCTCTATCTCTAAGCTGAGAAATATAACAAATGAAATCAAAATGCAATAGAGAGCATCAACAACAGACTTCATCAAGTAGATAAAATAATTAGTAAATTTGAAGACAGGCTATTTGAAAATAGAGGAGAAAAAAATAAAACAAAATAAAGAAAGTTTACAGGATCTATAGGACAGCACAAAAGGATCAGAAATTTTGGTTTTTGGAACTGAAAAGGGAATTGAGAAAGACAAATGTGGTAGAGAGGCTATTTAAAGAAATAAGATAACTTTCTAAACTTAGAGAAAGATACAAATATCCCAGTAGAAGATCGAATGTCACAAGTCAGATTAAACCTAAATATGAATACCTAAAGATACATTATAATCCAACTCTCAAAGTTCAACAAAGACAAGAGTTTGAAATCAGTGAGAAAAAGGAAGCAAATAACATATAAGGGAGATTGAATATACCTGATATTTAACTCCTCAGCAGAAACCTCACATGCCAGGAGGGAATAAAATGATAAATTCAGTGCGCTAAAATATTGCCACACAAGAGGACTGTACCCCACAAAGCTATACTTCAGAAATTGTGGAGAGATAAAACACTCCCAGAAAACTGAAAGCCGAGATAATTAATCCTTACCAGATCTATTCTACAAGAAATGTTAAAAGTTCTACAGATCAATAGAAAAGGACATCAACATGACTGTTATTCTAATACTGTATTCACGATATGTAAACTACTTATATCTTTAGTATGGACACTAAAACACAAAAATATTAAAAATAATAACTACAATAATTTGTTAAGAGATAATCAATATAGCAAATGTAAATTGTGACACCAAAAATTCAAAATGTGAAGAGAGAATGTAAAACACACAGTTGTTTTTTGTTTCTTTTTTATTTGCAATCAAATTAAGTTGCTATAAGGAGAAAATAACTTTTTTATTAAAGTTGTATTTTTTTGTAAGCTTCACAGTAACCAAAATCAAATTCCTCCAATAGATACACTGAAAATGAATAGCAGTGAATCGAAACATACAACTAGAGAAAATAAGTTAACCACAAAGGAAGACTGTAGGAGAAGAAGAAAGAAGGAAAAGATCTATAAATCAAATAGAAAACAAGTTACAACATGGCAGCACTAAACCCTTACCCACTAATAGCTACCTTGAATATAAAGAGATTTAATTGCCTAATTAAAAGACATAGAGTTGCTGAATGGATTAAAAAACTAGACCTAACTATTTCTATCCTACAAGAGCCTTCCACAGTTAGAACATGCATATAATGAAAATGAAAAAAATGGAAAAAGACATTCCATGCAAATGAAAGCCAAAAGAGAACAGGAGTAACTACTTACATCAAATAAAACAGATGTTAATCAAACAATGTAAAAAGAAAGAAGACAATTACATAATGACAAAGGGGTCAATACAGCAAGCAGATACAATTATAAATACATATGTACTCAACATAGGAGCACCTAAATTTATAAACAAATACTAACAGACATAAAGTGAGAGATAGACTGCAATACAATATTAGTAGGGGACTTCAGCATCCGAATTTCAGCAATGGACATATCCAGACAAAAACTCAATACAGAAATACCAAAATTAAACTGCACTGTAGACAAAATGCACCTAACAGCATTTATAGAACATTTCATACATAGCCACAGGACACACATTCTTCTCAGCAGCACATGAAACATTCTCCAGGTTAGATTATATGTTAAGCCAAAAAAAAAGTTTTGCATATTTTTACATTGTAATTGTATGAATTATTTTTTGAAAACAATGGAATAAGGCTAGATATCAACAAAAAAAGCAACACTAGAAAATGCACAAATACAGGAAAATTAGACATTATCCTGAATGACCAGTGGGTCAATGAAGACATTAAAAAGAAAATTAAACATTTTTGAGACAAATGAAAATAGAAACAGACCATACCAAAACCTATGGAAATCAGCAAAGCAGTACTACAAGGGAAGTTCATAGCAATAAATGCTTACATCAAAGAAGTAGAGAAACTTCAAATAAACAATCTAACATCACACCTGGAGGAAATAAAAAAAAAAGCACACAAACTAAACACAAAATTAATAGAAAGAAATAAAAAATAAAGATCAGTATAGAAACAGGGACTAAAAAACATAAAACAAAGACTTGATTGTTTGAAAAGATAAAGAAAATTGACAAACTTTAAGCTAGACTGAGGAAAAAAGACAGATGACTCAAATAAAAGCAGAGAGGAAAAAGGAGATATCAGAATTTATTTCCCACAAATGCAAAGGATTATGACAGCCTACTATGAACAAGTATACGTTAAAAAATTAGAAAACTTAGAATAAATGATAAATTTCTGGACACATCCAACTTACCAACATTGAATCTTGAAGCAATAGGAAACCTGAACAGACCAACAGCTATCAGTGCGATTGAATCACTAATGAAAAGTCTGCCATTAAAGAAAAGCCCAGTACCTGATGGTTTTACCACTGAGTTATATCAAATATTTAAAAAAGAATTAATACCAATTATTCTTAAACTAGTTTAAAAATTTGAAGTTCAGAGAACTCTTCCAAACTTATTCTACAAGACCAGCATTACTTTAATACAAACACCAGACAAAAACACAACAGAAAAAGAAAAAGCTAGAAGGTAATATCTCCGACAAATGTAGGTGAAAATACTCTTAACAAAATACTAGCAAACTGAATTCAACAGCATATCAAAAGTATAATTTAACATGATCAAATGGGATTCATCACAGGAATGTAAATATGATTCAGCAAATGCAAATCAATAAATGTAATACACCACTTATCAGAATAAAAGAAAACAATTATATGATAATTTCAATAGATGCAGAGAAAGCATTCAATAAAACTGAAAATTGTATTATAATAAAAACCCTAAAACAGTATGGCGATTCCTCAAGGATCTAGAACTAGATGTACCATATGACCCAGTCATCCCATTACTGGGTATATACCCAAAGGATGATAAATCATGCTGCTATAAAGACACATGCACACATATGTTTATTGCGGCACTATTCACAATAGCAAAGACTTGGAATCAACCCAAATGTCCATCAGTGACAGACTGGATTAAGAAAATGTGGCACATATACACCATGGAATACTATGCAGCCATAAAAAAGGATGAGTTTGTGTCCTTTGTAGGGACATGGATGCAGCTGGAAACCATCATTCTTAGCAAACTATCACAAGAACAGAAAACCAAACACCGCATGTTCTCACTCATAGGTGGGAACTGAACAATGAGATCACTTGGACTCGGGAAGGGGAACATCACACACCGGGGTCTATCATGGGGAGGGGGGAGGGGGGAGGGATTGCATTGGGAGTTATACCTGATGTAAATGATGAGTTGATGGGTGCTGACGAGTTGATGGGTGCGGCACAGCAACATGGCACAAGTATACATATGTAACAAACCTGCACGTTATTCACATGTACCCTAGAACTTAAAGTATAATAATAATTAAAAAAAAAGTACAGAAAAAAATATACCTTAACGCAATAAAGGAATAAATGATGAATCCATAGTTTAAAAGTTTTTCTCAAAAATCTAGAAGACAAGAATGCCAACTTACCCAATTTCCATTTATTATAGTATGAAAAGTCATAGCCAGAGTGATTAGACAAGAGAAAGAAATAAAGGACATCCAAATAGAAAAAGGAGTCAAACTGTCCTTGTTTGCAGATGATATGATCTTGTAACAAGTGACATAAATATAAATACCACATGATGTCATTCATATGTAGAATCTAATAAAGCTGCTATCATAGAAGTAGAGATTAGAATAATGGTTACCAGAAGCTGGGAAGATTAGGCAGTGGGGAAAATGAGAGTGGTTGGTCAACAGGTACAAAGTTATAGTTAAATAGAAGAAATAAGTCTTGGTACTCTATTGCACAATGCAGTGATTATGGATGACAATAAGATATTATATAATTCAAAATAGCTACATGAGAAGATTTTGGATGTTTTAACCACAAAGAAATGTCAAGTGTTTGAGGTGATCAATATGGTAATTATCCTGAATTGATCATTTACACAATGTGTGTATGTATACCACTGTACCCCATAAATATGTATGGTTATTATTTGTCAAAACAAAATAACACATAAAAAAATGGGAACATTCACAAATACATGGAAATTAAATCGTACACTGTTTAACAACTATTGGGTTAAAGAAGACTTGTAAAAGAAAATTAGAAAATACTTTGAGACAAATAAAAATGAAAATACAACATAAACTGTATGGAACGTTATTAAAACAGAACTAAGAGAAAAGTTCATAGCAATAAACAACCACATATAAAAACTAAATGTGTCAAGTAAACAACTTAACGTTGCATCTGAAGAAACTAAAAAAACTGAGTACAAAATTAACAAAATAAAGAAAAAATGAAATTAAAGCAAAAATAAACGAAAGGAAAGAAAGAAAACTCAAAGTTTGTTTTTTGAGAAGGTAAACTTACTCAACAATCTCTTATCTAAACTAATAAATAAAAGGAGGGATTCAAACAAATAAAATCAGAAATGAAAGAGAAGACAGGAAAACTAATGATGATAAAAAGGATCATAAAGGACTATTGTGAACAATTGCATAACAACGAACTGGACAACTTAGAAGAAGTTAAGAAATTCTTAGAAAACTACAACCTATCAAGACTGGATCAAGAAGAGATACAAAGCCTGAGCAGACCAATGACAAAAAGGAGACTAAAGGAGTAGTAAAAATACCTCTTAGCAAATGAAAATACAGGGCCAGATGGCATTATGGGTGAATTTTACCAAATATTAAAAGAAAAAAATGAATACCAATTCTTTTAAACTCTTCCAAAAAATGAGATAACACTTTCAAACGTTTTTATGAGCCCAGCATTAGCGTGATTTCAAAGCCAGATAAAGACACCATAATAAAAAACTATAGGTCAGAATTTTTTAATGAAGTTAGAGCCCAAAATCCCCAATAAAATAAGAGCAAACCAAAAGCAGCAACATTTTAAAAGAACCAAACAACACGACCAAGTTGGATTCATTTCAGGGATTCAAGGATGGTTCAATATACACAATCTATAAATGTTATATATAACATCAAAAGAAAGAAGAATAAAATTATATGATTATCTCCTTAGATACAGAAAAAGCTTTTGAAAAATATTAATACTGTTTCACAAAACCTCTCAACAAATTAGATCTACAAAGAATGTATCTCAACACAATAAAAGCCACATATGACTAGCCCACAGCTAACATCATACTCAATAATTTCAAAGCTGAAAGGTTTCCCTCTAAATCCAGAATAAGGTAAGAATGCCCACTTTCACCTCTCCTATTAAACATAATATTGAATGTCCTATCCAGAGCAATTAGGCAAGAAAAATTAATAAAAGGTGTATAAATCAGAAAGAAAGAAGTAAAATTATCTCTGTTTAAAGACGACATGATTTTATATGTAAAAAAACCCTAAAGACTCCATAAAATAACAGTTAGATATATGAGTGCATTCAGTAACTTTGAAGAATACAAAATCAACATACAAAATCAATTGTGTTTCTAAATACTAACAACAAAGTATCCAAAAAGTAATTTAAGGAAACTATTTTATTTACAACAACATAAAAATTAATAAAATACTTAGGAATAAACAACAAAAAAGGTGAAAGTATTGTACATTGAAAACCGAACATTGACAGAAATAAATTTTAAAGACAAAAGTAGAAGGACATCCTTTGTTCATAGACCGGAAGAAATAACATTGTTAAAATGTCTACACTTCTTAATTAATCTACAGATTCAATGCAATCTCTACCAAAATCCCAATGGCAGTTTTTACAGAATTAGAAAAAAAAGTGTAAAATGTATTTAAATAAAGAAAATGTTTCCAAATAGCCAAAGCAATGTCTACCAAGAGCAAACTTGGTGGTATCACATTCTTTTTGGTTTCGAAACATATTACAATGCTATTGTAATCAAAAGAGTATGGTACTGGCAGGAAAACTGACATACAGGCTAATGGAACATAATGGAGGCTAAAAATAAACCCATGCATATACAGTCAACCCCATTAAAAAACGGACAAAGGACATGAACAGATACTTCTCAAAAGAAGACATACACGTGGCCAATAAGTATATGAAAAAATACTCAACATCACTAATAATTAGAGAAATCCAAATCAAAAGCACAATGAGATACCATTTCACATCAGTCAGAATGGCTGTTATTAAAGAATCAAAAAAAAAAAAAACCAGGTGCTGATGAGGTTACAGAGAAAAAGGAACACTGATACGCTGATGGTGAGAATATAAATTAGTTCAACCCATGTTGAAACCAATTTGTAGACTTCTCAAACAACTTAGAACTACCTTTCAACCCAGCAATTCCATTACTGGGTATATATTCAAAAGAATATAAATTATTCTATCATAAGGACACATGCATGTGTATAATGTGTATGTTCATGGCAGTACTATTCTCAATAGCAAAGACATGGACTCAACCCAGGTGCCCATCAGTGGTGAACTGGATAAAGAAAATATGTTACATATACACTATGGAATACTATGCACCCATAAAAAGAATGAGGTCATGTTCTTTGCAGCAACATGGATGGAACTGGAGGCCATTATCCTAAGTGAGTTCACAGGCACAAAAAACCAAAGGTCACATGTTCTCACTTATAAGTGGAATCAAAACACTGAATACACATAGACACAGAAAAGAGAACAATAGACACTGGTACTTACGGGGGGGGAGGGTGCAAGGAAGGTGAGGATCAAAAAAGTACTATGGGAGATCAAAAAACTGTTATGGGAGAAAATTTTTGCAATCTACTCACTTGACAAAGGGCTAATATCCAGAACCTATAAAGAACTCAATCAAATTTACAAGAAAAAAACAAACAACCCCATCAAAAAATGGACAAAGGATATGAACAGACACTTCTCAAAAGAACACATTCATACAACCAACACACATGAAAAAATGCTCATCATCACTGGCCATCAGACCACAATGAGATACCATCTCACAGCAGTTAGAATGGCAATCATTAAAAAATCAGGAAACAACAGGTGCTGGAGAGGATGTGGAGAAACAGGAACAATTTTACACTGTTGGTGGGACTGTAAACTAGTTCAACCATTGTGGAAAACAGTGTGGCGATTCCTCAAGGGTCTAGAACTAGAAATACCATTCGACCCAGTCATCCCATTACTGGGGATATGCCCAAAGGATTATAAGTCATGCTGCTATAAAGACACATGCACACGTATGTTTATTGTGGCACTATTCACAATAGCAAAGACTTGTAATCAACCCAAATGTCCATCAGTGACAGACTGGATTAAGAAAATGTGGCACATACACAACATGGAATACTATGCAGCCATAAAAAAGGATGAGTTCATGTCCTTTGTAGGGACATGGATGCAGTTGGAAACGATCATTCTCAGCAAATTATCGCAAGAACAGAAAACCAAATACCGCATGTTCTCACTCATAGGTGGGAACTGAGCAATGAGATCACTTGGACACAGGAAGGGGAGCATCACACACTGGGTCCTATTGTGGGGAGCAGGTAGAGGGGAGGGATAGCATTAGGAGATATACCTAATGTAAATGACGAGTTAATGGATGCAGCACACCAACATGGCACATGTCTACATATGTAACAAACCTCCACGTTGTGCACATGTACCCTAGAACTTAAAGTATATAAAAAAAAAAAAGATTACTTAGAAAAAAAAAAAACTACCTGTTAGCCACTATGCTCATTACCTGTGTTATAAAATAATCTGTACACCAAACCCCTATGACATGCAGTTTACCTATATAACAAACCTGCACATGTACCCACTAAACCTAAACTAAAAGTTGGAAAGAATAAATAAATGCATTTTTGTATATTAATTATACCTCAAGCTATTTGTTTTAAAAGCACATTATTAAGAGAGTAAAAAGGCAATTTAAAGCATGCTAGAAAATATTTTCAAATCACATGTTTAATAAAGGTGTAGTATATAAAATATACAAAGAACTTTTACAACATAGCAACTTTTAATTGGGTTGTCTTTTTTATTGTTTCGTACAAAACAATAAAAAAATCTCCATAGACATTTCTCCAAAGACGACAGTCAAATGGCCACCAAATACAGGAAAGGATGCTCAACATCATTAGGCATTAAGGAAATACCAATATAAACCACAATGTGGTTTTACTTTGTACCTACTATGACGGCTATAATAAAAGAAAAAATAATTGAAAATTAAAACTGTTTGCAAGGATGTGGAGAAATTGAAACCTTGTGTATTGCTGGTAGGAATGCTAAATATTTCAAATTATTGGAAACAGGTTGTCAGTTCCTCAAAAATTACTTAAATTTTAGATTTAATAGATTTTCTGTAGGACTCCATAATCCTAATTCTCAGTACATGCCCAAACGGTTTGAAAACAGGTACTCAAAAATACATATGTTTATGTGTTCACTATTCAGAATAGCCAAAAGGTGGAAACAGATCAAATGCTCATCAATAGATGAATGTATAACAAATTGTACATTCAGCTATAAAATATAATTGAATACTGATACATGTTACAACGTTGAGGAACCTCCAAAACATAATATTAAGGGGAAAAAGACAGACAAAAATAGTGATATATTACATGATTCCATTTATATAAAATATTCATAATAGATAAATACATAGAGACAGAATGCAAAGTGATTATTGCCAGGGGCAGATAGGAGGGAAAAAAAGTGGGGAGAAACTGCTTAATCGGTAAGGGGTTTTACTTTGGAGTGATGGAAATATTTTGAACTAGATAGAGGTAGTGGTTGAGCAACATTGTGAATGTACTAAATGACACTGAATTGTTTACTTTAAAATGGTTAATTTTATCGTATATTAATTTCATCTCTATAAATTATTATTTTTATGAAGAATGTATAGTTCATTCCTACCCCCTCAGCTGATAGTAGCCACCAGCTCTTCGAGTAATATGTTAGTTTTCCATTACTGCTGTAACCAATTACCAAAAACTCAGTATAAAGCAACACATGTTTATTATCTTACAGTTCTGCAGATCAGAAGTCTAGAATCTGTCTTACTGAGCTATAATTAACATGTCAGGCGGGATGCATTATTTTCTGGATGCTCTAGGAGATAATCCATGTCCTTGCCATTTTCAACTTTTAGAGTCTGCTCATATTATGTGGCTTATGGCCCCTTCCTTCACCATCAAACCAAGTAATTTTGCACCTCTCCAATCATTCTTCCACAGTCATATCTCTGACTGACTACAGCAGGGAAAAGCTCTCAACCTTTATGGATTTATGAAATTAGATGAAGTTCACCTGGATAATTCAGAATAAGTATCGAATCTCAAGGGCTTTAATCACAGCCGCAAAAGTCCATTTTTTCATTTTGCCATGTAAAGCAGCATATTCACAGGTTTCAAGGATTGGAATGTAGACATTTTTGGGGGTCCATTATTCTGTCTTTCACATGCTGGGATTTTGTTTCACTGTGGGCTAACGTTGAACGCTATCCATGCTAGAGTAAGAAGGAACTATCTTAACCTAGAGTAAATAGGACAAGAGATACTGCAGATTTCCAATGACATGTGGGTGCCTGCTATTCTTAATGAGGTCTGTATGGTCAACTTCTCAAGTGAATAATTTGATTTTAAAATTTGCCCCACATTTTCCCCATTTGCTGGTTACCCTCTGTTACTTACCAACAAGGATCAAATCCAGCATAATTTCAAAATTAAACTATTGCACAGTATAATTAGTTGGTTAGCAGAATTTTAAACACAGTTCAAAACTCTGGCTTTACCATTTACTGGCTGAAATACCTTGAGCAGTTACTTAATTTCTCTGTACTTCAGTTTTCTCATCTGTAAACGTGTATATAATAATATCTACCTCCTAATGTTGTATAAGAATTATGTAAAATATGTGTGTAATGTGTGTAATGTATAGAGCAGAACTCACAGCCCATAGACAGTTTTCAACTTTTTATCAGCCAGACCTGTCTCTCCAAGCAGAGAGAAAACATCCAATACATTCATTTCAATTAAAGTGCTAGAAAATAGATGTGATACAATTTAATTTTATTTTCAAAAGGAGGCATGGAAATAACAAGGTTTAACTAAAAGAGTTCAATCTCTAATGGTAGAACTGCTTATATTGTGGGACTTAAATGGGGGAGAAACTTTCAGTGAGGAGTCTTTCTAAGACACCACAGTTAATGGTCACCTCTAATGAGTTTCTGTTCCACCTACTGTTCAAGTTTGCCATTCAGGCATACAAATGCTCAAAATTATTTCTTAATTTGCAAGAAGGACATATTTTCTTTAACTGCTCCTCACCAAGGCAACATTCTTAGAATTAGTAAATTATTTGTGGAGATAGTCTATATCCATCAAGTCAATTTCTTCCTTTTCATTTCCACTGCCATCATCTTAGACTAGAGATTCAATCCCTCTCCCCTAAATCACTTCATTCACTTCCAAAATTCATGCAGTATTCTCCTTTTCTACAATCTATCCTCAACAGCAACATGATATCCTTGGTAAAATACAACTTTGACTAAATAATTTCTCTTTTCAATAATCTTTAGTGGTTTCCTGCCCCCTACAAAATTCAGTCAAAATTCTTGCCAGTCATTTAAAAGTATTCACATTCAGACCTCAGCCTACCTTTACATAGCTTTCTCTCTTACTTATCTTCTAAATGTTTCCTATAGTCCTTTCCTAAAAGACATATCACACGCACATTTTCATCACTACACCTGTGGCCAGAATACTCCTTACACTGATTTTAATGACCAGTCTAATGTCACCTTTGAGATCTTCAGCTCTAAGGCATCCATTATATTCTCTAAATTCCTTTAACATTTAGCTCACACACTTTAAGTGATATCTAATAGTCACCCATAATTATTTATCTATATATTGAATCCCATCCATTTAAATTATATTCTTTTTGAGAGAAAAGATAATGTCCTTTCGAAATAACTTGGGACATTTGAGTCAGGATAATAGCTCAGCATGTATGAGTTATTATCTGAGACTCCATGAAGCTGGACTTAACTGCGCTTGTTATATAAATGTCAAAACCTGAATAATCAGGAGTTTATGAATATTATAGAAAATGGTAAGCTAACAAATGCAAGAATCTAGATTTGAACAGGTAAAATTAAGCAAGAGAGATCAAAGGAGAGAGACAGAAGAAAGGCTTATGTGAATTCATAGATCTATAAATGCATGAATTTCAGGGTTTAAAAAATACCTTAACATGTAATCTAGTCCAATTGCATGTGATGTATGAGTCCCTTTGGTCACACTTCCTCATACTGCCTTATTCAATTTTGTGGCTTGTTGAGGATATATGTTGAATATTGGATAAATTAAATATATTTATTCCTTTTACTTATTGCTTAACATCCATAATATGACACTTTAAGGATTTATTGTATTTTACTTTGCCTTTATAATAAAATCATAGAAACCTAACAACTAAGTTTCCTTTTTAGTATTCAACTGTGTGGTAAATATTATTTTTTTTAGAAAGTATACCCTAAACCTGAGTAACTCTTTGTTTCAATGAGTCATTGTACTATTTAATGCACCTCAATCATTCTATCAGATCACCAATCTACCCATTTGGTACGCTGAAATGTAAATGTTAATAAGGTTTTTCTTTTGTCCCAAAAGAGGTAATCCAACAAGGACACAAAGGATTATAAGGAAAAGAACTTTTGATTGTGAATTTTGAGATTATATCTGCTATTGACTAGCGGTGTCATTTATAGTAACTTAACATCTCTGGGCGTCAATTGCCTTTTCTGTTAAACTAAGATAATAAAATCTTGTATCCTTGAGGGCAGAGACTAGAATGAATTAGACTTTCAAATTTTATTCCATTTGGAAGAGTAATTATTCTAAGTAATTGTTGCTAATGGGACATTGATATCAGACTGTAAAGAATACTGTCAAAATATCAGTTTAAAATAATATCAATTAAGCAAAGAAAGCAACCTGATGAATTTAAGCACTAGCAGGAGAAATCTCATCAAAGCTTCTGGTCATTATATGGGCTAAGAAGTGGAAAGAAGGAAAATAATATCGAGGCCATAATAAATATTTCATGCTAGATTACATAAAATAAACCTAGACTCATTTAAATAAAAATATTATAATAAGGAAACCTACCCTCTTAGCCTATTGAATCAACCTAGTTTAATTCGACACATATTTATTAAACCACTTTTACGTGAGGTACTGTACAAGTTTCAGAAAGGAATATTTCATTATCCTTTCAATCTAGGTACTTACGGTTTAGTTGGAGCAGGCAGACATTTATGCATATTAATAATGCAAGTCGTACTAGAATAAGAGTAAGCGAGAATTGAAAAGTTCTGTGGGGTTATAAGAAAAAAAAAAGACTAATGACTAGAAAGATCTGGGAGGAGGCATGGCTGAGACTGTGAAATTTGAACTGGTTCTTGAAGAATGGATAGAAATTTGATCGGCTCTGTCTTGGGGTAGGGTTAGGATCAGTCAGTGAGAAATGAACTGCAGGCAAGGCAGAGAGAATACAATGAACATACGATAGAAAAGGCTTGGAAATAACAGGGAGTGTCAAGAGTGTTAGGGGAATATTAGTGAGAAATAAAGCTAAAAGTGTGAATTAAAAGGCAAGTTCCCAGTATCCCAATTCGTAATTAGTTTTTTAAAAACAGTAGCGCTTCCACTTGCTTCAACTTAAGTAAATGTGATTCTGCTCTCAGAACTCTAGAGGGCAGTCTGGCACTTCCTACTAAGGATTAGAAGCTAAAACACAATTTTTTTCCTTCTCAATATTATTAACACTTTGTAGATATTAATGGGGTTTTTCTACAGATAACCAAAACAACTAATCAATTTTGTCAAATCATTAACAAAACTTGTTGTTACTGGTGTCATATTGACAAAAACTATAGTTGGTTGACTTAAAATTTTCACTTTTCAGGCAAATCCTTTAGTATCTAAAAGAGATACTGTCTAAAGATAGTATCTAAAGAGATATAATATTCTCTTTACTGAGATCTCATTGTAAAAACTGTTTTATAGTGACTAGAGTGATAAATATCAGTCCTATTTTATAGGTGAATAAATAAATATAGAGTGAGACAATAGATCAATAATATTTATATAGTAAGTCAAAGGAGGACGCTGAAACAACTAACTTTGGAGAAAACTATCATTAGTTTCAAGGAGACTGAATACACTTCTCCCATTTCAGGTGCTTTTGCCATTGCATTTAAACACAACAAAAAACCCTTGTAAATAATGCAATTTGTTTGGCTATAAATGAGAATAACTACTTGCACACATAAGTGCTTTCACATATATTACCTTGCTTAATCTTCATAAAAACTCATATAATAGACACTGAGCATATTAGTATTCTTATTTTAAAGACTGCTAACTGAAACTCAAATGGATTAGTTGTCTGTCTAAAATTATGAAACCAGTAAGTAACAAAACCAGGACTAAATTAGAACCTAATATTGTCACTGTCTAGTCCATTACTATATGTACTATACCTACTGCCTACCTTAGTTTCATGAAATTTAACACTTTTCAGCAGTTTGAGATAGTCCTAAAAAATAGCTTACAAGTATTTGTCACTGTACAAACCCTCACTGAGAGAGAGACAGCAAGTCACATTCAATGTAAAACAAAAACATAAATTATGTTTTGATAGTTTTGGTCACTGATCTGAGTGTTCTCTGAAATTAGGGAGAAAATTATACATGAATAAAGGGTCATAAGTGTTTTTGTTATTGGTATTAATAGAACTAATGGGCTGGATAAATAAAGATGACATTTTAGTTGTAGCCCTGGGTCATATAGAAAACTGCACATTTACCCACAAATTATTGTAACAAAATGTGTCACTATGAAATAAAAGTTGTTAAGAAAGAATGATATTTTTATTGTTGGAAGTTATGATGCTTACTTTAGTAATTCAACCTTGGTACTTCAAATATTGCCCTTGCCAGCACTTTTTAAAAATATTGACAATAGGAAATGCCAGCTCAGGATAAGATAGACACATTTATATTTAAATTACTCTCCCTCCAACAGTCTTCTTTATTCTGGGAAAGAGTCCAATTATGACAATCTCGTGTGTTCTTGGGTGTAGATTTTTTCATTTGAGGAGCATCAAAGCAGTCCTAAGGGTTTCTTTAAAAAAGGAGAGGAGCCTGGGAGGAAGACTTCAAAAAGTTGGCAAGGAGACAAATAAAATACACTTCACTTTTAAATGAATGCAAAACATTGTGAAACCGTGTCTTAGAGATTATTCCCAACATGTAATTTTTAAAATATTGGCTAGTGTTCACAAAGAAGGGGGCATGCTTACTCCTAACCTCCAAATAACAAGCATTCACAATGTCCTTTTCATTGAGATTCTCATTTGTAAGTTTAAACTTGTTATTTTTATTAGGCAAACAATTTAATGTCTTGGGAAAAGGGAAAAACAAAACCGTTTTTCTCATCCATCCTATTTTAAGTGAAGTAATTGAAATGATTATCTTCCATTTATAACTTGAAAAGTTCTCATTAATAGATTTTGAATGGTTGGGGGATGAGCTTCACTTTTCTAAAGAAGCTTAATTTAAACATGAATGTATAGCTTGTAGTGGAAAAGTGGGTTTTAAAGATTTCTATTCAGAGCAAAAAGTAAAGAGAAACATGGATCTTCTTCTACTGTCTAAGTTATTTACTCGTATTTCTTTCCTCATGGTGTTCAAAAGATTGTCTTACCTACTAAAGTAAGTACACTGGTCAGAACTCTTCACAATTCATCAATAATAATATCTCACTGGCATAGAAGGAATATAGCTAGTCAAGCAAAATCCCCTGTTTCTCCCAGAATTGACTGTATTACTGACTTGTTCCCCTTAGGGAGCTAGAACTGAATTTAGAAATGTTGATTTTAGCGAAATTCTCACGATCCCAGAGTTCCACAATAATTTTCTGCTTCTGAAAATTTCTGTGGACATAACTTCATATTATAAGTGAACATTTGAGAGAAAGAAAAACAATTCTTAAAAATAAAACACTGAGCATGTGATACAAAAAATGATAAATGAGTGAATAATTATTAACTTTAAGATAAATCTTAAGAAAATGCTTGACATAATAGTGTGGCTGATCTGTTATTACTTATAACTATACTGGTAGTCTATATCTTTAGCAAGCCTTCACTCTCTTTTCTTGCATAAGATGAACTAATTTCTTCATCTGAAAACTAACTCTGGTAGTAGGTCAGTCTCCAAAACTCCGAAGCAAAAAGAAAACATGTTCAATTACATTGTGTTAAATTATATGACTAATTATAGGACACATATATGAGACATTCCATAGCATAGTGGAGACTACTTTCAATTAGATCTTCAGTAAGCAAGTGTCTTAGTCCATTTTGAGTTGCTATAGCAGAATACCTGAGACTGAGTAATTTATAAAGAACAGAGATCTATTTCTTATGGTTCTGAATGCTGGGTGGCCCGTATTGTGTGAGGGCCTTCTTGCTAATTCATTCTGTGATAGAAGGAAGAAGGGCAGGGGAGCACACACACACAAAAGAGGAGAAAAGTGGTACAAACACATGTTTTTAATCAGGAGCCTGCTCCATCAATAATAGCATCAATGTATATATGAGCATAGAGCCCTCATGACTTAATCACCTCTTAAAGCTTTCACCTCTCGATACTGTGGCTTTGGGAGTTAAATTGTCAACACATGATTTTGGGGTATACATTTAAACCATCCCAGCAAAAAAAAAAGAAAAAAAAAAAAAGAAAAAAAAAAGTTCTCTGAAGAGATAATTCTTGTTAGGGTATTTTATAAGAAATGCAAAGATTTCTATGAGAAGACTACCTACCATAGGGTGGAGAACATCACACACCAGGGCCTGCCATGGAGTGGAGGGAGTGGGGAAGGATAGCATTAGGAGATATACTTAATGTAAATGATGAGTTAACAGGTGCAGCACACCAACATGGCACATGTATACATATGTAACAAATCTGCACGTTGTGCACATGTACCCTAGAACTTAAAGTATAATTTAAAAAAAAGAAAGAAAAAAATAAAGAAGTTAGAATAGTGGTACCTTTGGGGAGGAGAGAAGTGCATAGCTATGTTTGATGATAATTTATTCAAATATATGCTTATAACTGCACACTTTTCTATAATACATGTTTGTTATATTTCAAAAAGAAAAGAAAATTTCAAAATATAGCTCAAGTAGTTAAATGTTTTGAAATAATGGATTGAGTTATTTAAGAATGATTACATAAATGGTAATAAACACCTACCAAGTTTTAAAAAAATTATTTTAAGTAGATTCCTCTTTCTAGTATTAACTGGTCAACAGTTTCAAGAATACCTAAGACTGTTTCTAATAGAGGAAAATAACCTGTTTTCTGTACAAAGTTGTTGAGGTAAAGAATGAAAATAAAGTATGCTAAGATGCAATCTTGGTTAACACTGGAATTCTCCTCCTATCTAAGCATACTATAGTCACAGTATTGTAAAAACAGTTCTGAAGAGGAATAGCCTCTAAACTATTTTGAGGTTGTACAATTTGACTCATACATTTGTTCCAAAAATAAGGTAATAATAGATTGACCAGTGACAAATACAATCTGATTTTTAGAAATATTAGTGATGGTTTATGCATTCATTATGTACCAGGCTGTGTGCTCAGCATTTTAAAATATATTATCTAATTTAATCCCTCTATAAATTCTATGGAGTGAGAACTAAATTATTATTATATCATTTTGCATATGAGGAAGTTTAGGTGCCAAAAATGATGTTAAGTAACCGTCAAGTCACTTTCTAGTAAGAGAGTGCCAGGACACAAGCAAGGTTAGTCTGTGTTATTTGTTTGTGTTCATGCTGCTCATAAAGACATACCTGAGACTGGGTAATGGATAAAGCAAAGAGGTTTAATGAATTCACAGTCCCACATGGCTAGGGAGGCCTCACAATCATGGTGGAAGTCAAAAGAAAAGAAAAGCTACATCTTACATGGTGGCAGGTAAAAAAGACTGTATGCAGGGGAACTCCTTTTTATAAAACCATCCAATATCTTGAAATTTATTCACTATCATGAGAACAGCATGGGGACAACTCACCCCTATGATTCAGTTCCTTCCCACCCGGCCCTTTGATTGACACATGGGAATTGTGGGAGCTACAATTCAAGATGAGATTTGGGTGGGAACACAGCCAAACAACCCATATCATTCCACGTCTGGCCCTTCCCAAATCTCATGTCTCCACATTTCACAATTAGTTATGTCTTCCCAACAGTCCCTCAAAGACTTAACTCATTTCAGCATTAACTCAAAAGTCTACAGTCCAAAGTCTCATCTGAGAGAAGGCACACGTTTCTTGTGTGAGACAGTAGTTTTTAAAATTTAGTCTTATATTATTATGAAAACTGGTGTGAGATTTTTAAAGAAATTACTATAAGACTTAAGACTTAGCGGTCCTCAATGTTTGAGCAAAAGATAAACCTCTTTAAAAATTAGGTAGGACATCAGAAAAATATCTAAAAGTTCCAGGTCCTTAACTCTCGACAGAAACACCAAAAAGCAACTAGAGACTTGTTAAAATAGTATTATAGAATGTCAGAAAGAAAGTCACACATCTAGAGCTAACAAATGAATGCTCAGTCATGAAACAGTGACATTCAAAACTGTAAAATTTTCATTGTAGTTTTATTTGCACTTGCCCTATCCCCCACCACTACAGCATAGTCTTGGTTTGGAGGAGGCAGGAGACCAGTTCCACATTTACTCACATGATCCTGAAAGATCACAGAAGAACTTATTTTCGAAGTTCTAACCCTGCCTGGGGCTGCCTAAAGAACTGACATCTGTTTTACATAACTCAGAGGTGAAGAGAGAAAAGTGTTGTAACTAACTACAAGAAAAAAAAAAAAATTATTGTTCAATACCCCTGATTAACATAGTTGCAAAAACTTTAGACAAAATACTAGCAAACTAAAGGTTGTGACACATTAAAAAGATCACAACCATGACCAAGTGGGATTTATCCCTATGATACAAGGATGGTTCAATCTAAATAAATCAACAAATGTGATGTACTACATTAACAGAATGAAGGAAAAATTATATGTCCATATCAATAGATGTAGAAAAAGCATTTGATGAAATTCACCTTTTTTATGATTAAAAAGGAACCTCTCAACAAATTAGATATAGAAGTAATGCACTTTACCATAACAAAGACCAAATATGACAAGCTCACAGCTAACATTATGCTTAATGTTGAAAAGCTTTAAACATTTTTCTCTAAGACTAGGAGCAAAATAAGAATTCTCACTGTCTCCACTTCTTTTTTCAACAGAGTTCTTGAGGTCCTATCTAGAGCAGTAAGGCAAGAAAAAAATAAATGAAAGGCATTTATATTAGAAATGAAGGAGTAAAAAAGTATCTCCATTTGAAGATAACAATCTTTTAAAAAGGTAACTATATGAGTTGATTGATGTGTTAATCAACTTGATTGTAATTATTATTTTACCATGGATATGTATATCAAAACATCAGGTGTACATCTTAGATATACAAATTTTTTGTTTCTAAATATACCTCAATAAAGGTGGAAAAACACATGAAAACAAACACTATAAGAAATATTTTTTAAATTAACAAAACAAGAAAGAAGGTAGTAATTCAGGAAATGATAAATGAATAAGCTATGAACTCACAGCAAACAAATTTTGAAATGACAAAAAATAAGTCATTTTTTTATCATTAATTACTCTCCATGTAAATAGATTAAACTTCCCAAACAAAATACATAAATTGATTGTATGGAATTCAAATGTGTACTATCCACAAGTGATTCACTTTAGATTTAAGGACACAAATAAGTTGAAAGTAAAAGGAAGGAAGTAGATATTCCATGCAAATATTAAAGAAAAAAGAGGTGAAATGTAGATACTCATAACAGAAAATAATGGACTTTAAGTAACAATATACTACAAGAGAAAAGGGCATTATATATTAATAAAAATGTCAACTTTCCAAGAATATATAACAGTCTAAGCAGATGTGCATCAAACATAAGAACTCCCAAATATATGAAGCATGCACTGACATAAATGAAGGAAAAAATAGGTTGCTCTACAGTCATGGTAGATACGTCATTATTCTACCTTCAATAATGGATGAGATAATTAACCGGAAGTTCAATAGGAAAACAGAGACTCAGCCTCATCAAAATAAAAAAAAGAAAATACTCAAGGCTGAATAATGTTCCATTGTATGTATGCATCACATTTTGTTTATCATTTTATTTGTTGATGGACATGTGGGTTGCTTCCATCTCTTGGTCATTGTAAATAGCGATGCTATAAAAATTCATGTGCAGATATCTCTTTGAGATTCCGCTTTAAATTCTTTGGATATATACCCAGAAGTGAAATTGTTGGGTCACGTAGTAGTTCTATTTTTAATTTTAAAAGGAATCATCATATTGTTATTCATAGTGTTTGCACCGTTTTATAGTCCTACTAACAATACATAAGGGTTTAAATTTCTCTGCATCCTTGCCAACACTTGCTATTTTCTTTTATTGATAGTAGTCTTTGCTACCACTTTTTCACTTAAATTTTTACCTGTTGGATTTATTTTGGCATAAGAACTTAGAAAAGAACATTATTTTATTTTTATTTCCCAAGAAGCTATTCAGTTGCACCAACATAATCTTATGTATTCTATCTTTTCCCACTGGATTTGATATGACACCTTTAATATACAGGTATAATAATTTCCCATATGAATTAGGTCTATTTACGACTTTCTTTTCTGTTCTAGAGATTATGTTCTGTTGATTCATCCAAAGAAGTAATATTTTTCAATGAATTCCATTGAAGTATAGCATGAATACAGAAAAGTGTGCAAATGATAAGTGTGCAAATCAATAAGTTTTCACAGAGTGAACTAACCTTGAAGAAAAACACATTAGCAGAGTGTAAGAAGCCGTGTTGTTCTCCTTCTAGTTACTACCTTTCCTCCCACAACCACTATGCTGATTTTTAATCTGTATTATTGATCAGGTTTCCTTGGAATGATAATGTAATTTTGTATGTCTAGCTTCATTTGTTCAACATAATGTTTGTAAAATGTATTCATGTTTTGGAATATAGTGGTTTGTTCTTTCTCTTTGATGTGTAGTATTTAAGTTTATGAACCTTCCACAATTTATTTATTAATTCCAACACAGATGAACATATGTGTTTTTGCCAGTTGGGGGATATTTCAAAGAAATGTT
>NW_012101315.1:18222-44271 GCF_000951045.1 Mandrillus leucophaeus | reverse complement strand
AAAAAAAAAAAAAAAAGAAAACAGAGCACTTGAACAGCACTACAAACCAATTAAATGAGGTAAGAAGGTATCTCATTGTAGTTTTGATTTGCTTTTCTCTGATGATCAGTGGTGTTGAGCACCTTTTCATATTGTCTGCCATTTGTATACTTCCTTTTGAGAAATGTCTATTCAGATTTTTTAACCCTCTTTTTATAGGATTATTAGATGTTTTTCTGTAGAGTTGTGTAAGCACCTTATATATCTTGGTTATTAATCCCTTGTCAGACGAGTAGTTTGAAAATATTTTCTCCCATTTTGTAAGTTGCAGCTTCACATTGTTGATTGTATTCTTTGCTGTGCAGAAGGTTTTTAACTTGATGTGATCCCATTTTTTCCATTTTTGCTTTTGTTGCCTGTGCTTGTGAGATATTGCTCAAGAAATTTTTGCCCAAATCAATGTCCTTGAGATTTTCCCCAAAGTTTTCTTGTAGCAGTTTTAGAGTTTGAAGTCTTGGATTTCAGTTTTTAATTAATTTTGATTTGATTTTTGTATATGGTGAGAGATAGGGGTCTAGTTTTATTCTTAAGCATATGGCTATCCAGTTTTTTCAGCACCATTTCTTGAAGAGACTGTCTTTTCCCCAGGTACTTTCTTAGAATCTTTGTCACAAATAGGTTTTCTGCAGGTGTGTGGATTTGTTTATGTGTTCTCTATTCTGATCCATTTGTTTATGTGTCTGTTTCCATGCCAGTACCTTGCTGTTTTGGTTACTATACTTTCATAGTACAATTTGAAGTCAGGCAATGTAATTCCTCCAATTTTGTTCTTTTCGCTTAGGATAGCTTTGTCTAGTCTGTTTTTTGTGGTTTCATGTAAATTTAGAATTGTTTTTTCTATTTCTGTGAAGAATGTCATTGGTATATTGATAGGGATTGCTTTGAGTTTATAGATTTCTTTGGGTATTGTGGACATTTTAACAATATTGATTTTTTTCCACTTCGTGAACATGAAACATCTTTTCATTTTTCAGTGTTCTCTTCTGTGTTTTATAGTTTTCATTATAGAGATCTTTACTTCTTTGGTTAGGTTAACTCTTATGTAGTTTTATGTGTGGCTATTATAAATAAATTTTTAAAAAAATTTATGTTCCACATTGTACACTGTTGGCATATAGAAATTCTACTGATTTTTGTATGTCGATATTGGCTTATTGATTTTGTATCCTGAAACTTCATATATCAGTTCTAATAGTTTTCTTGTAGAATCTTCAGGTTTTTCCAAATATAAGATTATATTATCTGTAAACAAGGATAATCTGACTTCTTCCTTTCCAATTTGGATGTCATTTATATATTTCTCTTGTCTAATTGCTCTAGCTAGGACTTCCAGTACTATGTTGAATAACAGTGGTGAAACTGGGCATCCTTGTGGTGTTCCAGATCTTAGAGAAAAGGGTTTCAAGTTTTTTCCATTCGGTAAATACCAGCTGTGGGTCTGTCTTATATGGCTTTTATTAGGCTAAGGTATTATTTCTTCTATATCCAGTTTTTTGAAGGCTTTTATCTTGAAAGGATGTTGAATTTTATCAAGTGCTTTTTCAGCATCAATTGAAATGATTATTTGGTTTTTATCCTTTGTTCTCTTGATATGATGTATCACATTGATTGATTTGCATATGTTAAATCATTTTTACATCACAAAGATAAATTCCACTTGGTCATAATGAGTAATCTTTCCAATGTATTTTCAAATTCGGTTTGCTAGTGTTTTGTTGAAATTTTTGTATCAATATTCATCAGAGATATTGGCCTGCATTTTTTTTTTTAATGTGTCCTTCTCTGCCGTGAGTATCAGGATAATATAGGCCTAATAGAATGAGTTTGGAAGTATTACTTCCTCTTCTATTTTTTTGGAGTAGTTTGAGTAGGACTGGTATTAATTTTTCTTTAAATGTTTGGTAGACTTCAACGGTGAAACCATCAGGTCCCGGGCTTCCCTTTAGTGAGAGAATTTTTACTGCAGCTTTGATCTTGCTACTTGTTATTGATCTGTTCAGGTTTTATATTTCTACATGGTTCAATCTTGGTAAGTTGTATGCATCTAGGAATTTTTCCATTTCCTCGAGATTTTCCAATACTTTGGTGTGTAGTTGCTCATTGTAGAAACTAATGATTCTTTGAATTTCTGTGGTATCAGTTGCAATGTCACCATTTTCATTTCTGACTTTATTTATTTGGATCTTCTCTGGTTTTCTTAGTCTGGCAAAAGGTTTGTCAATTTTGTTTAACTATTTTACAAACCAACTTTTCATTTTGTTGATCCTTTGTATTGTTCTCTTTAACTTTATTTATGCTCTATTCTTTAATATTTATTTTCTTCTACTAATTTTGGGTTTGCTCTTGCTTTTCTAGTTCTTTAAGATGCATGATTCTTTATTTGAAGATTTTCATCTTATGTGATGTATGTCCTCACATCTGTAAACTTCCTTGTTAGTGCTGCTTTTGCTGTATTCCATTGGTTGTGGTATGCTGTGTTTCATCATCATTTGTTTCAAGAATTTTTTCAATTTTTTCCTTAATTTCTTCATTGACCCACTGGTCATTCTGGAGTATAATATTTATTTTTCATGTATTTTTATAGTTTCCAAAAATGCCTCTTGGTATTCATTTCTAGTTTGATTCCATATTTTTAAATTTTATTTTATTCCAAGAAGATGCTTGATATTATTTCCATGTTTGTAATGTTTTAAGACTTCTTTTGTGACTTAACATAGTGTCTATGTTTGAGAATGATCCATGTGCTGAGGAAAAGAATGTGTATTCTGCAGTTCTTGGATGAAATGATCTGTTAATATTTGTTAGATTTATTTGGTTTATGATACAGATTAAGTTTACTGTTTCTTTGTTGATTTTCTGTCTGAAAGATCTGTCCAATACTGAAAGTGATGTGTTGAAATCTTCAGCTATTGTTTATTGGGGCCTGTCTCTCTCTTTAGCTCTAATAATATTTGCTTTATATATCTGGGTGCTCCAGTGTTGGGTACATGGATGTTTAAAATTGTTATATCCTCTTGCTGAATTGACCTCTTTATCATTATGTAGTGATCTTCTTTGTCTCTTACAGTTTTTATCTTGAAATCCATTTTATCTGATATAAGTATAGCGACTTCTGCTCTTTTTTGGTTTCTATTTGCATGAAATAACTTTTTCCGTCTCTTTATTTTCAGTCTATGTGTCTCTCTATATGTGAAGTGTGTTTCTCATAGGTGACAGATAAATGGGTCTTCTTTCTTCATCCAGCCAGTCTATATCTCTTGATGGAGTTTGTAGTACATTTACATTCTACATTATTATTGATAGGTAAGGATTTACTCCTGTTATTGTGTTATTTGTTTGGGGGATATTTTGTGGTCTTCTTTTCCTTCTCTCTTTGTTCCTGTCTTCCTCTACTAAAGTTAATTCTCTCTTGTGGTGTGATTTAGTTTCTTGCTTCTTATTTTTTGTGTAACCGATGTATGCTTTTTAATTTGTGGTTACCATGAGGCTGGCAAATATAACCTTTTGTTTTAACCTGATATAACCTGATAACAAACTAATGTTATTTACATAAGCAAACAAAAATCTATTTTAAAAACTCGCCTTAACTTTGTCTTCCTGTTTTTTTAAACATTTGGCTGGTTCTGTTTATATTTTATTGTACCTACTATGTTTCCAAAATTTGTTGTACTTATTATCTTTGATTGGTTCATCATTTAGTTTTTAATTTAAAATAAGGATAGTTTACACACTACAGTTATGGTGTTATAATATTCTGTGGTTTTCTGTGTTTGTACTATTACCAGTAAGTTTTCTATATTCACGTGATCATTTTTTGCTCATTAATGTTCTTTTTTATGATTGAAGTATTTTCTTTAGCATTTCTTGTAGAATGGGTCTGGTACTAATGAAATCCCTTAACTTTTATTTGTCTGTGAAGTCTTTATCCTTCACATTTGAAAGATATTTTCAGATATTTTCACCAGATATACTATGCTAGGGTAAAAGGTTTTCTTTCAGCACTTTAAATATTTCATGTCTCTCTCTCCTGGCCTGTAAAGTTTCTACTGAAAAGTCTGTTGCTAGAAATATTGGAACTCCATTGTATGTTCTTTGTTTATTCCTTTTTGATGCTTTTATAATTCCTTATTTTATACCTTTGGGAGTTTGATTATTAAATGCCTTGAGTTAATTTCCTTCGGGTTAAATCTGCTTGGTGTTATATAATCTTCATGTACTTAGATACTGAGATCTTTCTCTAGATTTTGAAAGTTTTCTGTTATTATCCCTTTGAATACACTTCCCACCCCTATCTCTTTCTCTGTCTCCTTTTTAGAGGCCAATAACTCTGAGATTTGCCCTTTTGAAACTATTTTTTTAGATTCTATGCGCATGCTTTATTATTTGTATATTTTTTTATTTTGTCTCCTCTGACTGTGTATTTTCAAATAGCCTGTCTTCAAGCTCACTAACTCTTTCTTCTGCTTGATTTATTCTCCTATTAAATGGCTCTGATGCATTCTTCCATATGCTAAATGCATTTTCCAGGTCCACAATTTCTGCCTGATTCTTTTTATCTATTTCAGTCTCTTTGTTAAATTCATCTGATAGGATTCTGAAATTCCTCTATGTGTTATCTTGATCTCTTTGAGTTTCCTAAGCAGCTGTGTAGACTTCTCTGTCCAAAAGGTCACATATCTCTGTTTCTCCAGGATTGGTCTCTGATGCCTTATTTATTTCATTTGTTGAAGTAATGTTTTCCATGATGGTGGTGATGCTAGCAGATGTTCTTTGGTGTCTGCACATTGAAGAATTCGATATTTATTGTTGTCTTCACTTCCTGGGCTTCTTTGTAGTCATCCTTCTTTGGAAGGTTTTACAGATTTTGAATGAACTTGGGATGTTGTTATCTAAGCTGTATCTGCTTTAGGCACCACCCCAAGCTCAGTAACACTACGGTTCTTGCAGTCTCATAGAGGTACTATCTTAATGGTCTTGATCAAGATCTGTGAATATTCTTTGGATTACCAGGCAGACTCTTGTTCTCTTCTTTTACTTTATCTCAAACATACAGAGTGTCTCTCTCTCTCTCTCTCTCTCTCTCTCTCTGTCTCTCTCTCTCTCTCCCCACCTAAATCTGGGGATAGAGTTACATAAGCAACCATGAGGATATGACTGTTACGATTATACTGGGTTAGACCTGAGGCAAGCACAGCACTGGGTCTCTTCCAAAGTCTGCTATAGCCACTACCTAGCTACTGCCTGTGTTTGCTCAAAGTCCTAGCCCTTTTTTTTTCAGGGTGACAAGGACCCCCAGGCCCTGGTTGGCTCCAGAAATACCATCCAGGAGTCAGGTACTAGAGTCAAAACCCTAAGTTTGGTATTCTATTGTATTGTGGCTAAGTGGCACTTAAACAACAAGATGTAATTATTTTCACATTTTCCCCTTTTTTCTAAAGGCAGAGGAACCTCATCCCATAGCCACTGCCATTTCTGGCCATGAGGAGTACTTTCAGGCTACCACCAATGTTCCCTTAAAGTCCAAGGTCTCTTAAGTCAGCTTGTGTTAAATGCTACATGGACTGGGACTTATCCCTTAGAATAGCTCTGGCCCAGCACAGGTCCAGAAATGCTAAGGGTGAAGTTTTGGAATCAGGAGCCCCAAGAGGCCACTTGGTGCTCTATCCCTCTGTGGCAGTGTTGATACCTAAAGTCAGCAAGTCTCAGAGGCTCAGCAAGGCCTTTCATGTAGTACCTGAGTATCACTGATGATTATTAAAGGCCCAGGGACTCTTCAATTAGCAGGTAATGGATGCCAGAAAAACTGGACCATTTCTTTTGAGGCAGTAGATGCCTTTCTAACCCAGGGTGTGTCTAGAAATATGGTCTTGGAGCTAGGTCCTGGAACAAGGGCCTCAGGACTCTGACTGGTGCCTTATTCTGCTGTAGCTGAGCTGGTATTCAGCATGCAAGAAAAGGCCCTCCCCATTATTCCTTCTCTTCTCTTCAAACAGAAGGAAGGCATGTTAGTCAGTTCTTGTGTTAGTATAAAGAAATAACAGACACTGGGTGATTTATTTTTTTAGAAAAGTTTTAATTGGCTTATGTTTCCATAGGCTATACAGAAGGCATGGCAGCATCTGCTTCTGGGGAGTCCTTAGGGAGCTATTACTCATGGTGAAAAGCAAAGTGAAAGCAGGTGTCTTACATGGCAAGATCAGGACCAACTGAGAGAGAGAGGAGGAAGGTGTCACACACTTTTAAACAACTAGATATTGTGAGAACTCCATCATGAGAACAGCACTACGGAGACGGTGCTAAACCATGAGAAAACGCCCCCATGCTCCTATCCCCGGCCCCACCTCCAGCACTGAAAATTACAAATCAATGTGAAATTTGGATGGGGACACAGATCCAAACCATATCAAAAGGAGTCCCTTTGGGAGCAGTGAGCTGTGCAGTCTGGGATTAGGTGAGGGCTGATGCCAGCATTCCCCTGGCTGACCCAGCTGATGTCTCTGTGTATCACATGCCCACACAGTCCACTATCTCTGGGCCTAGTTCAACTCTAGGACTAGCCTAAGAGTTGCAATTCTTATGGCCTAGACTGCCTTTCAAGTTTACTTGGAGACACAGAATGTTGTATCTCTTCGTGTCAAGGTTTGCAGGCTCTCAATTTCTGATGCTGAGATCGGGGATTCCCCTCTGGTTAGGGCTGGTTTAAATTCTCCCTTTCTGGGAGGGTGTCATATAAGTTTGGTCTGGTTTTTCTTTCTGCTATAACACTACATCACTGAATTCAATATCTCATAATTTCTGTGTTCTTCTTCCTCCAGTGCCTAGAGAATCTCTCTGCATCACCACATGGCTATGGGTTGAGGCAGGAGTGGCATTGGCCATTCTAGATGGTATTTTTTATCTCTTCAGTGCCTCTTTCAGTGATATGAAGTTAACACTAGGTACTATGTAAGGATGACTCACCATGTGCAAATCAATCAATGTGATGTATTATATTAATATAATGAAGGATAAAAAAGCATATGATTATTTCAATTGATATTGAAAAAGCATTCAATAAAATTCAACACCTCTTCAGGATAAAAGCTCTCAAAATACTGGGGATAGAAAGAACATATATCAACATAATAAAATCCATATATGACAGGCTCACAGCTATTATCATATACTGAATGGGGAAAATTTGAAAGCTTTTTCCCTAAGATCTAAAACACAAGGATGACCACTTTCATCACTGTTATTCAACATAATACTGGAAGCCTCAGCTAGAACAATCAGACAAGAGAAAGAGACAAAGGGCATCCAAAGTGAAAAAAAGGAAGCCAAATTTTCCTTGTTTACATATAATGCGATCTTATATTTGGAAAAACCTAAAGATTCCACACACAAAAAAAAACTATTAGAATTGATAAATTCAGTAAAGTTGCAGAATCCAAAATCAAATTATAAAGATCACTAACATTTCTATATGCAGAGTGTACAATTTGATAAAGAAATTTTTAAAGTAATCCTGTTTAAAATAGGTACAAATAAAATTAAATACCTAAGAATTAACCAAAGAAGTAAAATAACTATATAATGAAAACTATAAAACACTGATGAAAGAAATTAAAGAGGATACCAAAAAATGGAAAGATATCTTGTGTTCATGGATTGGAAGATCAATATTGTTTAAATGTCCATACCTCCTAATGCAATCTACAAATTCAACCCAATCTTTTTCAAAATACCAATGACATTGTTCACAGAAGTAAGAAAAAAATAACTATCCTAAAATTTATGTGGAACCACAAAACACCCTGAATACCCAAAGCTATCTTAAGGAAAAAAGAAACAAACAAAAAATGTAAGAATAACATTACCTAACTTCAAATTACACTACAGGGCTATAGTAACCAAAACAGCATGGTACTGGCAAAAATCAGACACATAGACCAATGAAACAGCACAGACTACCCAGAAACAAATCCACACACCTACAGTGAACTCATTTGTGACAAAGTTGCCAAGAACATAAACTGTGGTAATACAGTCTCATCAATAAATGGTGCTGGGAAAACATTTACTCTTAAATAATTATAAAGCTTCATAAGACTTAGTGCTGTTCTTAATACAAAGTCTAGCCAATTTTCATGACAAAGAAAATATTTGAATATTCTTTAGTTATTGGTGCCTTTTGTGTCTTACCTTACTAAAAATATCACCATTCAAATTCCTCTTGCCCTAAATTATATTTATATCTTGACTTAATGTCTCCCTCTGTGTTTCTTTCTGTCTCTGAAGAAAAAAATTATCTTATCTTACCATGGCTAACAGCCATAAATCTCTGACCTCACTCACTTTTAAACTCATTCATTCATATTTTCATTTATTCAGCAAGCATTTATGAGACTCTACCACATACCAGGCACTATACTAAATATTGAATATAAAACATTGAACATAAGGATACAGTCATTGCCCTCTTTTTTATATAAAAATATGTTTGAATATCTTCAGACTCTTCTTCTGCCAATAAGCTGTAATACCAACTTCCTAACTATTCAATAAGGTTTTTCATAATATAACTTCTGTATACTTTTCAACCCTCTATTTGTGCTACCTTATTTCTCACTACCTATATGTTAAGTGCATTAAAATGTTTACCTTTTCTCGACACTAAACAGTGTTAGCTGATGCTATTTAAGATTCTAATAGGAATAAGTTATATGACTATCTGAGGAGGAGAGTCAAACAGGTTTCCAGTTGGGACTGTGTTATCTGGTGGCCAATGTTCATCAAGTGTATTCTTTTATCATTTCTTGTTTCACTAGAGATTGAAATGGAAGTCCAAGATCTTGCAAAATGCTGTTTTGGGATACAGAAATTTAGCAACTTACTGTGTGTGTGTGTGTGTGTGTGTGCACGTGTGTGTGTTTGAATTCTGCAATAGTGAAATAAGTTGAAAAGTTGTGCTATCTTTGTCACGTGTAAAACAGAGTTGCTCTTTCGGAATTAAAATACTGCATTGTCTAGGGGTCAGAAAATATATACATATATGATGAAAGGTATATATATTGATACAGGTGTGGAGAGCTTTAAATAGCCTAAAATCAGGTAATCATAAACAATGTTAAAAGGGTACTTATTTAAGAAAGTAAAATAAAGTGGATGAGACATTTGTGTGTTTAATACATAAATATGGTCATCCTTAAGTCTATATTTTAGGCCACATACTTCTACTTCTCCTAGAAAAAAACAACAACGTGGACACCTTGTCCAGGATACTGGGGATTGACTACCCTACCTAACCTACTTTTAAGCCATGCACAACATCCAGGGGCTTTAACACAGGCCTATCCCACCCACTGCCACCACTGACAAACCTGTGCACGTTTCCTGAGGCTTAGTGACTGACTCATCCCACCTACAACTGCTGGCACCCATTAAAGCCTCTGAGAGATTGAGGATGTGCCCACTCTACCCACTGCTGCTTCTTATGCGTGCTATCTAGTGAAGTCCTTTCTCCATTAAATGACCTCACTCACTCAACCACCACCAGTTCATGTGCTCATCATTCAAGGACAAAATGACAAGCTCACTTTGACTGAAGCCACCTTCACTGTGTATCTCAACAGGGCCTAGAGGTCAGTCCACCATGTCTGCTAGTGTCTGTATGTGCCACTAAGAGGCTTGAAGGTTGGCCTGGAACTACTACTGTGACCACTTATGCCATGCACAATAGTCAAGCCCAAAGGGTTGACATACTTGGAACACTGCCATCACTACTGTTGCCTGAGAACTGGCCAAATTGGTGGTCTCATACTCACCTAAACCTTCACACAGCCTCCACTAATAAGCAAGCATAGCCTAAGCTACTCAGAACTCTTAGACACCAGAGATGTTGACCACACAGGAAGACATCATACAGAGACTACATTACTATGCCCACTTAGAATCAAAGCCAAAGCACCTTACCCAAACAACACTACAGATACATCTATAGGAAAGTGTCATCCTCTACAAAAGCAAGTTCATAAAAATTGAAGAAGCAACTGTTGCACCATATGTGCAGATATCAAGGTAAAGACACAAGAAACACGAAAAAGCAAAAAAACATGTCACTTTAAAGGAAACACAATAATTCTCTAGTAACAGATGTCAAAGAAAAAAATCATAAATTCCCTTAAAAGCATTCAAAATAATGATATTGAAGAAACTCAGTGACATACAAAGATATCCATACAAAAAAATCAGGAAAACAATTCATGACCTGAATGATTTTTTAAAAATATATATAGATATTATTATAAAACCCAGACAGAAATCTTAAAACTCAGCAATTCCACTAATAAAATAAAAAATGGAAGTAAGAGCTTAAATAATGGACTAAATAGAGCAAAAGAAAGAAAGAATTTCTGAAGGTGAAGACAAGTTCTTTGAAATAACCCAGACAGAAAATAAATAAATAAATAAATAAATAAACCAACAAATAAAGAAGAAAGCATACATGGCATATGGGATATCAAAAAGCAACAAAATTTTAAATTTTTTATAGTTCCAGAAGAGATAAGAAAAATCATCTTGCAAGAGATATAGACATTCAGATACAAAAAAAAAAAATCAAAGATTATTAATTGGATTCAACCCAAAAAGGTCTTCTTCAAGGCATATTATAACCTAATTGTGAAAAGTCAAAGACAAAGAAAAAACTTAAAAATAACAAAAGTAAAATATCTAGTTATAAAGAAGGAAACGCCAATCAGACTAATAAATTTTTCTCAGCAGAAATTGTATGGGCCAAAAGAGAATGAGATGATAGATTAGAAGTGCTGAAAGAAAACACAAAAATGGTCAACCTAAAATACTATACCATGCAAATCTTATTATTTAAAAATGAAGAAGAAATAAAGTCTTTCCCAGATAAGGAAAACAGGGAATTCATTAACACTTGACTGGCCCTGCAAGAAATACTTAAGGGAGTCATATAACTGAAAATCAAAGTATAATATATAGCATAATGAAAATATGCAAAAGTATAAAATTCATTAGTAGAGCACATTCACAATGAAAAAAGGGAAAGAAGTCAAACATTATCAATAAATAGCACAAAATTGTAAATGTAAACAATAAAGTAGAATTAAGGAACAAAGGATAAGCAAAAGAATCAATCAGAAAATAATTAAGAAGATGACAGAAATTCTCACCTATCAATAATAATCTTGAATGTAAACAGTTTGAATTTCCCCATTAAAATATATTGACTGACTGGATTAAACAAGTATGATCCACCTTTATGCTGCCTACAGGAAATTTACTTTATTTGCCTGTAAAGACACACATAGAATGAAAGTTCTGAAGCAATAGAAAAAGTATTCCTTGCAAATGGAAACAAAAAGTGTGCAAGAGTAGTTATACCAGAAAAAAAAAATTGACTACAAGTCAAACACTGTAAAAAGAGACAAGAATGTATATAATGATGTAAAAGGAGACAAGAATATTATATAATGACAAACAATTGATTCAGCAAGCAGATATAACAATAGTAAATTTTTATGATCCCAATACCACAGCACTCAGATATTCAAAGCAAAAATTATTATATTTAAAATAGGAAACAAAAGCCATATAGAAACCATATGCAGAAGACTAAAACTAGAACTCTTCTTTTCACTATATACAAAAGTCAACTCAAGATGGATTAAATACTTGAATATAAAATCTGAAAGTATAAAATGTATATGTGAAAAACTAGTAGATATTCTGAACAGACTCCCTAGCAAATATTTCGTGTTGAAGATGACAAAAGCAAGTAAACCAAAACTAAAAATGGACAAATGGGACCTGATTAAACTAAAGAAGCTGTCAACATAGTAAACAGACAACCTACAGAAAGGAAGAAAATGTTTGCAAACTATGCCTCTGATATAGATCTAATGTTCACTATGCATAAGACATTTAAACAAATTAACAGGCAAAAAAACAACAACAACTCCATTAAAATGTGGGAAAAAGATGAGGAGATACTTCTCAAAAAAATTCATACGCATGGCCAATGAGCATGTGAAAAAAATACTCAACATCACTAATCTTCAGAGAAATACAAATCTAAACCACAATAAATACCATCTTACAAAAATCTGAATGACTATTATTAAAAAGTAAAAAAAAAAAAAAGAAAGAAAAAGACAGATGCTGGTAAACTGCAGAGAAAAGAGATTGCTAATACAGTGTTTCTGGAAATGTAAGTTGGTTCAGCCACGTAGAAAGCAGTTTGGTGATTTTTCAAAGAACATAAAACAGAACTACCATTCAACCTAGCAATACCATTATTGTATATATACCCAAAAGAATATAAATTATTCTACTATATAGACACATGCAAACCTATGTTCACTGCAGCACTATTCGCAATACCAAAGACATGTAATCTCCCTAAATGCTTATCAAAGGTAGACTGGATAAAGGAAATGTGGTACACATACACAATGAAATAATATGCAACCATAAAAAAAAACCAAGATCATGTCATTTGCAGCAATATTCTAAGTGAACTAATGCAGCAGCAGAAAACAAAATACCACATGTTCTCACTTATAAGTGGAAGATAAACTTTGAGTACACGTGGCCACCAAGAGAAGAACAATAGACAATGGACCCTACTTGAGGGTGGAGGATAAGAAAAGGATGAAAAACTACCTATCATGTACTATGCTTATTATCTGGATGATGAAATAATCTGTAAACCATACTCCTATGACAAGCAATTTACCTACATAACAAATCTGCACATGTATCCCTGAACCTAAAAAAAAAAAAAGTTTAAAACAAGGAAAGTAAAAAACAAAACAAAACACATGTTAATTGATTATCAGTTAAGTATCAACAATTATGTATGACCTTTTAGTGAAAAACAGACCATGTATACAATGTGATTCTATAATATAACAAAATTTACTCTATCATTTTTTTCTTTTATTTATTTCAATAAGTTTTGGGGGAACAGATTGTGTTTGGTTACATGAATATGTTCTTTAGTGGTGATTTCTGAAATTTTGGTGAACCCATCACCCAAGCAGTGTACAGTGTTAGCTCACTTTTTGATGGGATTGTTTTATTTTTTTCTTGCTGATTTGTTTGGGCTCCTTATAGATTATGGATATTAGTCCTTTGTTGGATGTATACATTGCCATTTTCTTCCACTCTGTGTGTTGTCTGTTTACTCTGTTGATTGTTTATTTTGCAGTGAGGAAGTTTTTTAAATTAAGTCCCATCTATTTATGTTTGTTTTTGTTGCATTTGCTTTCACGTTCTTGGTCACGAAGTCTTTGCCTAAGCCAGTATTTAGAAGAAATTTTTCCAATGTTATTGTCTAGAATTTTTATGGTTTCAGGTCCTAGATTTAAGTCTTTCATCTATCTTGAGTTGATTTTTGTATAAAGTGAGAGACAAGGGTCCAGCTTCATGCTCGTGGATGTGTCTTCCCAATTATCTCAGTACCATTTGTTGAATAGGATGTCCTTTCCCCACTTTATGTTTTTGTTCGTTTTGTCTAAGATATGTTGGCTGTAAGTAATTTGCTTTATTTCTGAGTTCTCTATCCTGTTCCATTGGTTTATGTGCTTATTTTTATACCAGTACCAGGCTGTTTTGGTAACTATGGCCTTTAGTTTTGTCTGATATAAGAATAGCTACTCCTGCTTGCTTTTGGTGTCCATTTGTATAGAATATATTTTTCCACCCCCTTACCTTAAGTTTATGTGAGTCCTTATGTGTTAGGTTAGGCTCTTGAGGACAACAGATACTTGGTTGGTGAATTCTTATTCATTCTGCCATCTTGTATCTTCTTAGTGGAGCATTTAGGCAATTTACATTCAATGTTAGCACTGAGATGTGAAGTACTGTTCTATTCACTGCACTATTTGTTGCCTGAATACATTGCTTTATTTTTTTTCCATTGTGCTGTTTTTCCAATTTCTCTGGCAGCCCTCCCCAAGGACCTCTGTGAGACAAAGTCAGAAATAACTTTCCTGGGGACTGAGAGTGCCCACAGGGCTCTTCCCACTGCTTCTTCTACCCCTATATTTTGCTAAGATCTCTAAATTTATCTCATATCCAGGTAAGGACACATCCTTTTCCTGTAATCTGGACCTTCAGGTTCCCCAGTGAGGGTGTTTATTTGGGGGTGAACAATGCTTCTTTCACGTTTTCACACTTTGGGCACTCACAGATTTTTGGCTATCTCCCAGAGCCTGCAGCAGCAATCCACTTCCTTCAAAGTGTCTGTGGATTCTCTTGGCTTTTCTGTTATGTTCCTGCAGTGGTTATTGGAGCAAAAGTTCATGATGTGAGTCACCCCATGCTGCTCTGTTCATCCAAGTTGGAGCTGCAAGTTAGTCCTGCCTCTTATCTTCCATATTTTTTTCTAACTACTATATCAATTTTTGTGTTTCTATATGTTTAGACGCAGACATAACATTGTGTTAAAATTGCCCACAGTATTCAGTACCATAACACTCTGTACAGGTTAGCAACCTAGGAGCCATAGGCTATATCATACAGCCTAGGTATGTAGTAGTCTGTACCATCTAGGGTTATGTAAGTACATTCTGTGATGTTTGCCTGAAAAGATCACCTAATGATGCATTTCTCAGAATGTACACCTACCTTTAGTTACGCATCACTGTAATGCAATAGCCCGTCTCCCCTTTTTAAAATAAACCTTTTGAATGAAGTTTCTTTTTACTTAAACAAAGTTTTAAAATAAAATAAAATGAGAGAATGACAGATTCCAACCCAATAATAGTTGGGAACTTCAACACCCCACTCTCAGTATTGAACAGAATATGTAGACAAATATTCAACAGAGAAACATTAGATTTGATCTGTACTATGGACCAAGTTGTCTTAACAGACATTAACAGAATATTTCACCCAACAGCCACAGAATACACATTTGTCTTATCAGCATGTGAATCATTCTCCAAAATAAACCATATCGTATGCCACAAAACAATTTTCAACAATTTTTAAGTGAAAATTATATCAACTATATTTTTAGTCCACAGTAGAATAAAACTAAAAATAAATAACCCGATGAAAATTAGGAAAGCATACAAATACATGGAAATTAAATGCACTCCTAAATAATTATTGAGTCAATTAAAAAGTTAAGAAGGAAATTAAAAAATTTTTGAAATAAATAAAAATGAAGACACAAAATACCAAAACTATGAGATACAGAATAATCAATGCTAAGAGTAAAGTTTATGTCAAAAAAATTTTCTACATGGAGTAGCAAAAAGATTTTAAATAACCTAATAACATATCTCAAGGAAATAGAAATGTAACACCAAATGAAATCCCAAATTAGTAGAAAAAAAAATAAAGATCAGACCAAAACTAAACAAAAACTAACACAATACAGCAGAATAATCAAATTGAAAGTTGGTTATTAGAGAAGATAAATAAAATTAATAAACTTCTACCTGGCCTAACCAAGAAAAAAAATAGGAAAGAACCAAATAAATAAAATCAGAAATGGAAAAGAAAACATACAACTAATACCACAGAAACCTAAGGAAAGATCAGAAACTGTTATTTCAAACTAGTTCAGGCACTGTGGAAAGCTATTTGGAGATTTCTCAAAGAACTTAAATTAGAACTACCATTTGACCCAGCTCCCTCAACTGGGTATATACCCGAAGTAAAGTAATTCATTCTATCAAGAAGACACATGCACCATATGTTCATCACAATGCTATTCACAATAGCAAATACATTGAACCAACTTAAGAGCCCATGAATAGTGGATTCGATAAATAAAATAACTTGCATATATATCACAGAATACTATGTAACCATAAAATAGAACAAAAACATATTCTTTGCCATAACATGGGTAGAGCTGGAGATCAATACTCTAAGCAAACTGAACAACGCCAGAAAAGCAAATACAGAATGTTCTAACTTATAAGTGGGAGTTAACACTGAATGCACATGAATGTAAAGTCAAGAACAAGAGACACTGAGGAAAACTATATGAAGAAGAGAGAAAGGTGGTCATGAGTTGAAGAACGATCTATTGGATACTATGCTTACTGCCTGAGTTAGGGAATAATTGAGACTCAAAACCTCAGCATCATGTAGTATACCCATTTACCAAACCTGCCACAGGTACCCTTTAATCTGTAATAAAAACTGAAATTACATAAAAGAGAAATATACGCTAACAAAGTAGAACACCTAGAAAAAATGAATTTCTGACCACGTAAAACCTAGCAAGATTCTACTAAGAAGAAATAGAAAACCTAAACAGACCAATAGTGAATAAAAAATTGAATTAGCTATAAAAATTTTCCCAACAAAGAAAATCCCAGAATTAGATGGCTTTACTGATGAAATCCATAAAAGTTACAAACAAGATATAATACCAATTCTTCCCAAATCGTTTCAATACATTAAAAAGAAGAGAATTCTTCTTAACTCATTCTATGCGGCCAGCACTATTCTGAAACCAAAATCATACACACAACAACAACAACAAAACTACAGTTTCATACATCTAATGATTGCAGATGAAAAAATTCTCAAAAATACTCATGAATCAAGTACAGTAACACATCAAAAAGATAATACACCATTATCAAGTGGGATTTATCTTAGTGATTCAAGGAGAGTTCAACATAGACAAATAAATGTGATACTCATATGAACAGAATAAAGGAGATAAACATATGATTATCTCAGTAGATGCGAAGAAAGCATTTGATACAATTCAACATCACTTCATGATAAGAAAAAAAAAAAAACTCCTAACAAATGAGGCATAGAAAAAGCAAAACTCAACATAATAAAGTCCACAAATAATAAACTCACTGGTAACATCATATGGAATAGAGACAAACTGAAAGTCTTTGCTCTAAGAGCTGAAGCAAGAAAGGAATGACTACTTTCACCACTTTTATACAACATAATACTGGAAGTCTTATGCAAAGTAATGAGGGAAGAGAAAGAAATCAAAGGCATTTATATTGGAAATAAAAACAAATTGTCTCTTTTTGCAAAAAAAAAAAAAAGATATTAAATATTAAGTAAAACCTAAAGACTCCACCAAAAATACCTTGTATAACTGATAAAAAAAAATCAGCAATGTTGCAGTATACAACATTAATAAACAAAATCAGTAGCATTCCTATACAACAAGCATACTAAATCAATGTATAAAATTGGTACCATTTCTACACACCAGTAACAAAAATCTGTCTTTTTTATACATTATTAATGAACTAACTGAAAACGAACTAACTGAAAAATCAAGAAAATTCCATTTACAAAATCTACAAAAATAATTATACCTATTAATACATTTAATAAAGGAGATGAAAGACACATAAAATGAAAACTACAAAACATTGATAAAAGACAATGAAGAAGATACAAACAAATTGAAAGGTATTCTATGTTCACAGGTCAGAATTAATATTATAAAAATAACCATACTACACAAGCAATCTACAGATTGAATGCAATCACTTTCAAAAATATGAATGAAATTATTTACAGTAATGTGAAAAGAATTCTAAGATTTATGTGAAACCACCGAAAACCCCAAATAACAAATGAAATCTAGAGAAAAAACAAAAATAAAACTAAACATCAGATTACCTGACTTTAAAATATATTACAAAGCTATTGTGGTATGTATGCTATAGCTATATAGAAAGTATAGAAATCAAAACAGCATGGTATTGATATAAATACAGACACATAGACCAATATAACAGAATAAAATACTCAGAAATAAATCCACATATTTACAGCCAACTGATTTTTGACAAAAGTAACAAAAATATACATTGGAAATAGGACATCCTTTTCTATTAGTGGTTCTGAAAAAACTACCTATTTACATGCAGAAAAGGTAAACTAGACCCTTTCTTTCATCCTATACAGAAATTAACACAAAATGAATTAAAACTTAAATCTAAGGCTTGAACCTCTAAAACTACTGAAAGAAAATAGGGGAAACCTTCAGGACATTGGTCTAGACAAAGATTTTGTGACTGAGTCTTCCAAAGCACAGGCAACCAAAAAATATACAAATGTGATGACATTAAACTAAAAATCTTCTAGTTTTAGAAGAAATTAGAACAGAGTAAATAATTAAGAGTGAAAGACAAACTACATAATGGGGGGAAATATTTGCAACTTACTGTTCTAACAATGGAACAATATCTAGAATATACAAGGAACTGACACAACTCAACAGCAAATAAATACATAAATACATAATAAATAAAATAATTCCTATTAAAAAGTGCACAAAATATTTGAATAGACATTTCTCAGAAGAAGACATACAAATGGCCAACAGGTATATTAAAAAAATACTCAACATCATTTATCATTAGGGAAATGCAAATCAAAACCAAAATGAATCATCTCATCCTCATTAAAATGGCTCTTATCAAAAAGACAAAAAATAACGAATGTTGGCAAGATGTGGAGAAAGGGGAACTCTTACACACTGTTAGTAGGGATTTAGTTAATACAGCCATTGTGAAAAACAGTATGCAGGTCTCACAAAATAACTAAAAATAGAACTACCACTACCATATGAACTGGTAATCCCATTATTGGGTTTTTATCCAAAGAAAAGGAAATCAGCATATCAAAACAACGCCTTTATCCCTATTTTAGCGCAACACTATTCCCAATAGCCAAGATCTGGAATCAAGCTGTCTATTGAAGGATGAACTGATAATGAAAGTACGATATGTATACACAATGGAATACTATATGACATTAAAAAGTACGAAACCCTACAGCAACATAGATGTAAATTGTAGGTCATTATGTTAAGTGAAGTAAATCAGACACAGAAAGAAAAATATTGCATGTTTGCATTGATATGTGGGAACTTAGAAATTTGATTTTATGGTAGTAGAGATAATAATGGTTATTAACAGAATGAGAAGATTTGGAGGGTAGTGAGAATAAAGAGACTGGTTAACAGGTATAAACATGCAGTTAGATAGAAGGACATTTTGTGTTTGATACGACAGTAGTTTGATTATGATAATTATTTATCATATATTTAAAAATTACTGCACGAGAATTAAAATATTCACTACACAAAGAAATAATAAATGATTGAGATGACTCATATCTTAAATACCCTGATGTGATCATTACACATTTCTGCATGTATCAAAATATGTACATTCCTATCAACAGTGTAAAAGTGTTCGTATTTAGCCACAGCCTTGCCAACAACTACTATTTCTTGACTTTTTACTAATTGCCATCTGACTGGTGTAAGATGATATTTAATTATGGTTTTGATTTGCATTTCTCTAATGATCAGTGATATTAAGCATTTTTTCATATGTTTGCTGGTCACATAAATGTCTTATTTTGAGAAATGTCTGTTCATGTCTTTTGCCTACTTTTTAATGGGTTTTCTTTTTCTTGTAAAATTGTTTAAGTTCCTCATAGATTCTAGATATTAGACCTTTGTCAGACAGATTGCAAAAACTTTTACCTCATTTTGTAGGTTTTCTGTTCACTCTGATTGTAGTATCTTTCATTGTGCAGAAGCTGGTTAGTTTAATTAGGTCCTGTTTTTCAATTTTTGCTTCTGTTGCAATTGCTTTTGATGTTTTCAGCATAAAATCTTGGCTATGTTGTGAATGGTATTGCCTAGATTTTCTTCTATGGTTTTTATAGTTTTGGGTTTTACATTTAAGTCTTTAATCCTTCTTTAGTTAATTTTTGTATAAGGTGTAATGAAGGGGTCATTTCCATTTTCTGCATATGACTAGCCAGTTCTCCCAGCACCATTTATTAAATAAGGAATAATTTCCCCATTACTTGTTTTTGTCAGGGTTGTCTTTTCCATTGGTCTATGTGTCTGTTTTTGTACCAGCAGCACTCTGATGTTTTGGTTACTTTAGCCCTGTAGTATAGTTTGAAGTCGGGCAATTAAATTAGTTCAACCACTGTAGAAGACAGTGTGATGATTCCTCAAAGACCTAGAACCAGAAATAGCATTTGACCCAACAATCTTATATGTGGGTATGTACCCCAAAGAATATAAATCATTCTATTATAGAGATGCATGCACACATATGTTTAGTGCAGCACTATTAATAATAGTAGAGATGTGTAATCAACCCAAGTGTCCATCAATTATAGACTGGATAAAGAAAATATGGTACATATATGCCATCAAATACAATGCAGCCATAAAAAGGAATAAGATCATGTCATTTGCAGGGACATGGATGGAGCTGGAAGCCATTATCTTCAGCAAACTAACACAGGAACAGAAAACCAAACACAGCATGTTCTCACTTATATGTGGAAGCTGAACAATGAGAACACATGGACACAGTGAGGGGAACAACACACACTGGGGCTTCTCTAGGGGTTAGGAGAAGTAGAGCATCAGAAAAAAAGTAGCTAACACATGCTGGTCTTAATACCTGGGTGATGGGTTGATAAGTGCAGCAAACCACCATGGCACATGTTTACTATGTAACAAACCTGCAGGTCCTGCACATGTATCCTGGAACTTAAAATTGAATTAAATTAAATATTAAAAAAATGATCTAATGATTAACATAGGATTTCTATGTTATTTTTATTTTTTAGAACCTCTGCATAGTGTTAAAAGTATCAAGTGGTATCTAATTAGATCTGAACACACAGACTTGCTCATACATCTGACAGAAGAGTTTACCAGTCTGAGTGAACCGTGTGGTAACAGCATTATTTTTGGTTATTATAAAAGTCCTAAAATCAGATTTCCAGAAAGCAATGAAGTCAATTCACTCCATTTCCCACACCCTACTTCCTATTATTTATTTGTGTCAGATAATAACATGATAATCTATTGCCTATCCAAGGAAAACAAATCACATATATCCCATAAATATCTACAATTATTATGTATCAATAGAACATTTTTAATTTTTATAAAAGAAACAATAAAATTCCAAGATATTGGTAACTTTTGTAAAACCAAGCAAATAAATTACAGTTTCTGAAAAAAAAAAGACGTATAAATGGCTAACAGTTATAGAAATAAATATTCAATATCACTAATTATCAGGGAAATGCAAATAAAGCTACTATCTCACTCTATTTATAATGGCTATTATCTAAAAGAAAAAAAAACGTGCTGGGAAGAATGTGGACAGAAAGAACACCTATGCACTATTTGTGGGACTGTAAATTAGTACAGCTATTATGAAGAATTGTATAGAGGTTTCCTAATAATTGAAAATAGAATTACCCATAACATCTAATTATACCATAAGATATAATGTTATTATTGAGTTTATATCCAAAAAATATTAAATGAGTATGTAGAAGAGATATCTGCTACCCTATGTTTATTGCAGCACTATTAACAACAACCAATATATGGAATCCAGCTAAGTGTCAAAAAATGGATGAATGGGTAAAGAAAATGTGGTATATGTACACAATGAAATACTACCCCATCATAAACAGGAATAAAATTCTGTTATTTGTGGCAACATGGATGCAACTGAAGAACATAATATTACGTGAAATAAAACATACGCAGAAGGAAACATACCACATAGTCTCACCAATATGTTATATCTAGAGAAAAAGTTGACATCATGGAAATAGAGAGTAGAATAGTGGTTACCAGAGACTGAGAAAAAGATAAAGAAGGGAAGCATTGGGAGAGGTTGAATGAAGGGTACAAAGTTACAATTATATAAGAAGAATAAGTTATATGCACAGGAAATTATATAGGAGGAATGATACATTTCTCTGATGGCCAGTGGGATTGCATTGGGAGTTATATCTGATGTAAATGACGAGTTGATGGGTGCTGACGAGTTGATGGGTGCAGCACAGCAACATGACACAAGTATACATATGTAACAAACCTGCACGTTATGCACATGTACCCTAGAACTTAAAGTATAATAATAATAATAAATAAATAAGAAAAAAAAAGAGGAATGATACAAGAAGGATTATAAGAGGAATTGTAATTATAGTTACAATTATATAAAAGGAATAAGCCATGTTTCACAGCAAAGTGACTATGGTTAATAGTAAGGCATTGTATATTAAAAATGACTAATGCAGGAACAGAAAACCAAACATTGCATGTTCCCACTTATAAGGGGAAGCTGAAGAAAGAGGACACATGGACACAGGGAGGGGAGCAACACATACTGGGTCCTTTCAAGGGGGTAAGGGAAGGGAGAACATCAGCAAAAACAGCTAATGCAAGCTGGGCTTAATACCTCAGTGATGGGTTTATAGGTGTAGCGAACTACCATGGCACATGTTTACTATGCGAAAAACCTGCACATTCTGCACATGTATCCCGGAACTTAAAATAAACATAAATAAATATATGGCTAGAAGAAAAGTTTTTTTTTTTTAATGTTCTCAACACAAACAAATGATAAACGCATGAAATGATGCATATGCTAACTGTCTTGATTTGATACTTGTACAATATATACAGGCATTTCAACATCAAATTTTACCCTATAAATATGTACAATGTTTCAATCAAAACAACCTGGCTGGGCGTGGCATCTCACTCCTGTAACTCAAGAATTTTGGGAGGCCGAGGCTGGTGGATGACCTGAGGTCAGGAGTTCGAGGCCAGCCTGGCCAACATGGTGAAACCCCATATCTACCGAAAATAACAAAAATTAGATGGGTGTGGTGGTGCATGCCTGTAATACCAGCTACTTGGGAGACTAGGGCCAGAGAATAGCTTGAACCTGGGAGGTGGAGGTTGCAGTGGACCGAGATCACGCCACTGCACTCCAGCTGGGGTGACAGAGCGTGACTCTGTCTCAAAAATAAATAAAGAAACTCAAGGATCATTATTAAGATTATTGAGTCTTCCCTTTCCCACACCTTGTATCAATCATCATTTGAGTTTTTGTTTATTTTTTTGGAATAAGAGAGATGAAGGAGGTGATAAATTTAATTTTTGAACTATTAAGATTGTAGTGTATATGAGAGGTTAGTAAAGACGTAAAGAAAGCAGTTGAAAAAATGGGCATAAATATGAGGAAAAATATTTGAGGTTGAAATGCAAATTTGGGATATTTAGTATGTAAACAGTAATCAAAGGCATAAAAATATTATAGATTTACCTTTGGTGTATGTGTATGTGTGGAGAGAAAAATAACTTGGCTTAGGAAAGAACTGTTGATTCCTTGACTTTTCTTGCTGGAGATTACACCATCTCTTGGATTGCTTATATGATCCACTGCCTTCTTCAAATCTTGCCACTTGGCCAATAATATCTAGAGTGAGACTTTATGAATAAAAAAGAAGTAAATGGCATTGAAAAGAGTGATTAGAGAATCAAAAATTTGCATGCTGCCTGCTGTATTATCCAAGTATGGCATATGGTATACTTAGCATTGTATTCACTAAAGTATTATGGGTCATAGCCGGGACATTACACTTGACATTATCATGATGCGAATAAAATATTGATAGATATCACCTTCTTTACTTTAACTCTGTTTTCATAAAGCAGCCTTCTGATTACTAATTTGGCTTTCTAATTACCTTAATATGGGAAATAAGTGTACCCTCTCAAAAATTTCTAAGCCTGAAATGGGTGATCATGCATTTAAAAGGAAATACTGGAACTTATTATATATATATCAATTATTGACACACTTTTCTTTTTTTTTTTTTTTCTGTTCTGATGTTTAGTAAATCCAGATTCTGGATTGGCAAAGCTGAAGTCTTGGTTCATATGAATCATGTTGACTTTACCAGAGCAGTGTCATCCCGTGTAACTTCTCAGTAGCTAGCTTTCCAGCCTATGTATCTGTGAAAGAAATTAGGCTAAGAATTTAGAAATAGTTATTATATTTGGCTCTTCATAGTCAGTTGGTGTAATTTTTGAAAGTAAATATAAATATGTGGTGGGAAAAGCACTCAGATAACATGGGATTCAAGGTTGGATTGGTAAATATGTAGATTAAATGTTGTAGACTGCACTATCACAAAATTTTTCAAGTGAAAAAGAGAAATGAGACAATTTTAGAATGTTTACAAGGAAACTTCAATGAAGCGGAATAAATTGAAGATGTATTCGAAAAATGAGGTTAACTGACAAAGCAAGGTATTATAAAGCCTTCCTATTTAAAATGCTCTGTGGACAAATAGCACTTTCACTTCACCAAGTAATTTGTTAGAAATACAGGGTCGTGAGCCTACACCATACCTTTTAAATCAGAATTTGTATTTAGCAAGGGCCCAGATGCATAAGTTACTGGTAGAATAATTGACTTTGTCAAGAGAGAAAGCAATTTTTGCTTTAGACGCAGAAGAAAAAGTGTAATACATAATTATTCATAAGAATTTTGCCAATATTCTACCAGTCTGTCAGAGATGAGAAGTTGTGATACACATTTGATCATCTTAATCTTCTCAGTGATATCATCTGAGAAGAGGAAATGATGTAGAATTAGAGTACCGAGAAAAGAAGGTGAGCAGTACAACTATTGTGGGGAATGAAGTGGAGAGTTACATATTTAGCAAAGTACCTGTAAAGTACACTCAGACCTCAGTTGAGAGGGGGTACTTTAAATTTTGTGGTATAGTCCATATTCATGACTCTGTAATTTCCTTTGTATTGCTTTGCAATTCGGGAATAAGGTCATAAAATGCAACTTGGTTGAAATTACCAGGTACTGGGAACTAGTAATGCAATAAACATGCTAGAAAGTCATTGAAATGAGGTTACCTGGAGTACTAGTGAGTGAAGAATGCATATTTGAAAGAGAAGATCTTAATATCAGGAAAAGATAGGAAAGCATATGAAGCCATGATAGGACTAGTAGACCCCTATGGTTTAAATGTTCGTCCTTTCCAAAACTCTTGTCAACATTTAATTGTAATGTAGTGGTGTTAAGAGGCTAGATTTTGGGAGATGATAAGGCCATAAGGGCTCTACCTTAATGGATGGGATTAGCAATATCATGAGGAGGAGTTCAGCCCCCTTTTCCCTTTTTGTCTTTCCAATGTTCACTGTGTGATAATGCAGCAAGAAAGCCTGGAAAAGATGCCAACACCTTGATATTGGACTTGCTAGTCTCCAGTTATGTGGGAAAATAAATTTCTGTTCATTATAAATTATGTTTTTTTAGGTATTTTGTAATAGGAGCACAAATAGATTAAGACAGAAATTGGGGGGGCGGAGCAAGATGGCCGAAGAGGAACAGCTCCAGTCTCTAGCTCCCAGCGCAAGCAACACAGAAGACAGGTGATTTCCACATATTAAACTGAAGTACTGTGTTCATCTCACTAGGGAGTGCTGGACAATCTGTGCTGGTCAGCTGCTGCAGCCCCACCAGCTAGAGCTGAAGCAGGGCAAGGCATCGCCTCACCTGGGAAGCACAAGCGGGAAGGGAATCCCTTTTCCTAGCCAGGGGAACTGAGACACACAATACCTGGAAAATCGGGCAACTCCCACCCCAATACTACGCTTTATCAAGGGTCTTAGCAAACGGGCACACTAGGAGATTATATCCCACACTTGGCCGGGAGGGTCCCACGCCCAAGGAGCCTCCATCATTGCTAGCACAGCAGTCTGCAACCTACTGGCAAGGCAGCAGCGAGGCTGGGGGAGGGGCGCCCCCCATTGCTGAGGCTTAAGTAGGTAAACAAAGCCTCTGGGAAGCTCCAACTGGGTGGAGCTCACAGCAGCTCAAAGAGGCCTGCCTGTCTCTGTAGACTCCACCTCTGGGGGCAGGGCACAGCTAAATAACAACAACAACAACAACAACAACAACAAGCAGCAGAAACCTCTGAAGACGCAAACGACTCTGTCTGACAGCTTTGAAGAGAGCAGTGGATCTCCCAACACGAAGACTGAGATCTGAGAATGGACAGACTGCCTGCTCAAGTGGGTCCCTGACCCCTGAGTAGCCTAACTGGGAGACATCCCCCACTAGGGGCAGACTGACACCCCACACCTCACACGGTGGAGAACAC
>NW_012101315.1:17853-18172 GCF_000951045.1 Mandrillus leucophaeus | reverse complement strand
AATTAAACTAAAGAGCTTCTGCACAGCAAAAGAAACTACCATCAGAGTGAACAGGCAACCTACAGAATGGGAGAAAATTTTTGCTGACTACTCATTTGACAAAGGGCTAATATCCGGATCCTACAAAGAACTCAAACAAATTTACAAGAAAAAAACAAACAACCCCATCGAAAAGTGGGCAAAGGATATGAACAGACACTTCTGAAAAGAACACATTCATACAACCAACACACATGAAAAAATGCTCATCATCACTGGCCATCAGAGAAATGCAAATCAAAACCACAATGAGATACCATCTCACACCAGTTAGAATAGC
>NW_012101315.1:0-16808 GCF_000951045.1 Mandrillus leucophaeus | reverse complement strand
TGATGTAAATGACAAGTTGACGGGTGCTGACGAGTTGATGGGTGCAGCACACCAACATGGCACAAGTATACATATGTAACAAACCTGCATGTTATGCACATGTACCCTAGAACTTAAAGTATAATAAAAAAATAAAAGAAAAAAAAAGGAAAAAAAGAAAGAAATTGGTACCGAAGAGTGGAATGTGTTATACAATTGTTTGAAAATGTAAAAGCAGTTTTGGAACTGGGCAACTGGAAAAGATCAGTCAGATTTTTGAAATGCAAGATATAAGAAGCCATGATTGGAACATTATGAGAAATTATAATGAGAGCTCAGAAGAAGAGAATAACTGTAGAACAATTCTGAAACGTTTTAGAGATTACTTAAGTGGTCGTAATCAAAATGTTTGTAGAAATATGGACAGTAAAGGCCATTCTGAAGAGGTCTGAAATAGTAATGTGAATCTTTAATGATTTTTTTAGGTTTAATTGTCATGCTATAAACTGCATATATGAGTTGTACAATTTGATGAATTTTGAAGGGAATGTACACACACGCATATATAAATGTATGTATGTGCATATATATACACAAAATTAAAATTTTAGTAACAAGACAGAAATCATTAAAAAATCATAAAAGAGAAATTTTGCAGGTGCAAAGTACAAGTAACAAGAATTTTAGTAACAAGACAGAAATCATAAAAATCATAAAAAAGAAATTTTGCAGGTGGAAAATACAATGAGTGAAATAAAAAATGTGATAGAGTGCCAACATAGATATATATACACACACATACATATAAATATATATACAAATAAATATATATACATATATACATATAAATATATTTTAAAAACATAAATATATAAATATATACACACACACATATATAGATGTTAAAATATCTCAAGATACTGAACATATTGATTACTCAAAAGTTTTCTTTTGTCACTTTGTGATTCATCCCTAAATTGCTCCTTTACTCCCCAGGCAGCTAAATAATCTGTTTACTGTTACTGCAAATTAGTTTATATATCATAGGATTTTATATAAATGTGGTCAGGTGGAGATATCAGCAATATGGCAGAACAGAAGATTTCTACCATCATCCTCCTGCACAGGTATTCATTTTGACAATTACCTACAGATGAAGAGTACTTTTGTGTGAGTCCAGGAGTCCAGAAGAAATATTTTACTACACTGTTGGAGCAAAAATCTGAGAATACACTCATTTAAAAAGTAAGTAGAACAGTTTTAATGTATCCATGCTGTTCCTTACCCATGGAGGCACAACACATTACCAAGACCTCTGCAGCCTGTGATTTTTTTTTGAGACGGAGTCTCACACCGTTCTCCTTCCTCTGCCTCCTGAGTAGCTGGGACTACAGACGCCTGCCACCACGCCCGACTAAGTTTTTGTATTTTTAGTAGAGACGGAGTTTCACCGTGTTAGCCAGGATGGTCTCTATCTCCTGATCTCGTGATCCACCCACCTTGGCCTCCCAAAGTGCTGGGATTTCAGGCGTGAGCCACCGCGCCCGGCCGATTTTTTTGTTTTTTTCTACAAGGGAAAGCAATAATGTAGTGAGTGCCTGGCTGCCACAAACAGTGGGTTACAACTTACGAGGCCCATTTCTTTCTTGCCTCACCCAGATTATTGGAGTAATCAGCAGAGCTGAGTGGTTGGGAGAAGCTGAAAACAAAAATAGAGACCTAAGCCCAAAATAATCACAGCAAGATTCCATCAGTAAGCTCCCCACAAGCCATTTGGAATGCTTTGCCTGCAGATGCCTCCCAACTTGCCTATGGGTACTCCAAATACTTGATGTGCCTCACTATCTTCGTTGCCAGGACTGGCTCACCACATGCACTACCCTGCTTTTCCCTCACACTTTAAATGTAAGCCCTTGCAGATGACTCATGAGCACTTGCATCCAGCTGGCTAAATTCTGTGTTATTAAGAGAAAGCATGCAAACTTGAGCATTTTAGGAAACTATTCCAGTTAAAAAAAAAAAAAAGGAAGGCACTTATCACCCAGTCTGGGTCTGTGGAATTGAGAAAATGTATACAATCTTAAGAAATCTCCCATAAATGGAATAAAGAGATATGAAGCAGGTACATCTGTAGAGAATAATCTAAGGAAGACTCAGAAATTCTAACCAATTCCTTAACCTTTTCTTCAGAATTGGTGAAGGTGTTTCTCTTTCCAAGCCGGTCAGACTGCTTCTTTACATGTGAAGGCAGTAACACAATACTTCAAGAAACATGAATAGTCAAGGGAACTTTACATCAACAAAGTGACACAAAATATTCCAGTAACTAACACCAAAGAAATGGATATCTACATGTTACTTCAGGGAGAATTCATAAAAATGATTTCAAAAAGCTCAGCAAGCTATGAGATAATACAGATGGACAACTCAATAAAATCAGAAAAAACACAATATATGCAAAAAATTAGAAGTTTAATAATGAAACAGAAATCATAAGAAAGAGATTTTGCACATGTAAAATACGAGCGAAATAATAAATTCAATAGAGAGTGCCAACAACAGACTTGATCAAAGGAATAAAAATCTGCAAACTCACAGGCAAATTATCAGAGGAGAATAAAGAAAAAAAAATTAAAAGTGACAAAAGCCTGTGGGATTTATGTGACACCAACAAGAGAACTAACCTTTTCCTTATTAAAATAACAGAAAGTAAGGTGACAGAAAGCATATTTAAAAAATAATGGCTGATTTGTGACAACATTAATGAATCTGGACATTATGCAAGGTGAAATTATCCAGACAAAAAACAAAAATACTTTCTAATCTCACTTATATGTGGAATTTAGAAAGTCACACTCACTCACCTTGAGAGGAGACAAACTCCTTTGGCCAGAAACAGAGCAGAGTAGAGTATAAAGTGGGCTACAAATGCACGAGCTACAGGTGAAGGAGAAGAAAAAAATCCAGGAGAAGTAATTTCAGAGCTCAAAGACAAGGGTTTTTAATTAAGTCGATTAGACAAAAATAAAGAAAAAAAAAATCAAAAGAATTCAAGAAATGTGAGATTATGTCAAATGACCAAAACTAAGAGTAATTGGTGTTCCTGAAAGAGATGATAAAATAATAAGTCTAGAAAACTTATTTGAGGGAATAATTGAGAAGAGCTTCCCTGGCCTGGCTAGAGATCTGTATATCTAAATTCAAGAAACTCAAAGAACTCCTGGGAAATTCACTGCAAAAAGAATTTCACCAAGACATGCAGTCACCAGGCTATCTAAAGTAAACATGAAGGAAATAATTCTAAGAGCAGTAAGACAAAAGCAGAAGGTAAGCTACAATGGAAAATCTATCAGACTAACAGCAGATTTCTCAGCAGAAACCTTACAAAGTAGAAAAGAGTGGGGTCTTATCTTCGACTTCCTTAAACAGAACAGCTGTCAGCCAAGAAATTTTTATCCTGCAAAACAATTTTTTATAAACGATGGAAAAATAAAGTCATTTTCAGACAAATAAACGCTGAAGTAATTTGTCACTACCAACCCAGCACCACAAGAAATGCTAAAAACAAAAAACAAAACAAAACAAAACAAAAAAACCTTCTAGGCCAGGCCTTCTAGGCCAGGCACTGGTGGCTCATGCCTGTAATCCCAGCACTTTGGGAGGCCAAGGCGGGCAGATCACAAGGTCAGAAGATAGAGATCATCCTGGCTAACATGGTGAAACCCTGTCTTTACTAAAAATACAAAACATTAGCTGGGTGTGGTGGCGGGTGCCTGTAGTCCCAGTTACTCGAGAGGCTGAGTCAGGAGAATGGCGTGAACTCCGGAAGTGTAGCTGGCAGTGAGCCGAGATCGCACCACTGCACTCCAGCCTGCGCGACAGAGCCAAACTCTGTCAAAACAAACAAACAAACAAACAAACAAAAAACCCTTCTAAACCTTGAAACAAAAGCCCAATACATGCCAAAATAGAACCTCTTGAAATCTTAAAATTCACAGAGCCTGTGAAACAATAACACAATAAAAAACTATCGCAGTAACATGATAAAGAAAACAGTAACTCACATCTTAATACCTAATGTAAATGGACTAAATGATCCATTTAAAAGACACAGAATGGCAGAACGGATAAAAATTACAATATAAATATCTGTTGTCTTCAAGAGACCCACCTAACACAGAATGATTCATACAAACTCGAAATAAAAAGATTGGGAAAGCTATTCCACACACATAGAAATCAAAAGCAACCAGGAGTGTAAAATCTTATATCAGACAAAATAGACTTTAAAGCAACAACAGTAAAAAAAGTTCACTATATAGAAAAAAAAAAGAGAAGAGACAAAAATAAGCTCAACTGGAAATGAAACTAGAAACGTTACAACTAACATCATAGAAACACAAAAGATCATTCGAGACTACTATGAAGATCTCTGTGCACAAACTAGAAAACCTAGAGAAAATTGACAAATTGTAGAAAACACACAGCCCTCCTAGATTAAATCAGGAAGAAATAGAAACCTTGAACAGACCAATAACAAGCAGCAAGATTGAATCCGTAATTTAAAAATTGCCAACAAAAAATGACCATATGGATTCACAGCTGAATTCTACCAGATATTCAAAAAAAAAAAAAAAAAAAAAAAAAGAATCGGTACCAATTCTACTGAAACTATTCCAAGAGATTGAAAAAAGGGGATTCCTCTCTAAATCATTCTATGAAGCTACTGTCACCCTGTTACCAGAATCAGGAAATGGTACAACAAAAAGAAGAAAACAAGAGACCAATTTCCCTGATGAACTTACATGCAAAAATCTGCAACAAAATATTAACTAATTGAATCTAACAGCACATCAAAAAGATAATTCATCATGATCAAGTAGGTTTCACTCCACGGATACAGGGATGGTTTACCATATGCATAAATGTGGTACATGATATGAAAGAATTAAAAGGACAAACCATAAGATCATCTCAATAGATGCAGAAAGAACATTCAACAAAATCTAGCCCCCTTTATGATGAAAACTCTCAACAAGCTAGGCATAGAAGGAACCTACCTCAAAATAATAAAAGTCATATATGACAAACCCAAAGCCAACATCATACTGAATGAGAATAGAAACAAGACAAGAACGCCCACTATCACCATTCCTATTCAAGGTAATTATGTAAGTACTACTCAGAGCAATTAGACAACAATAACAAGAACAAAAAACGAAAGCATCTAAATTGAAAAAAAGAAGTTAAATTATCACTGTTTGCAGATGATATGATTGTATAGTTAGAAAATGCTAAAGATTCTTCCAAAAGACACTTATATTTAATAAACAAATTCAGTAAAGTCTCAGGTTACAAAATCAATGTACATACATTGTTAGCCCTGCTATCCACCAAAAACGACCAAGCTGATAATCAAAGAGACGACAGATCTCTACAAGGAGAACTACAAAATACTGCTGAAATAAATCATAAATGACCTAAACAAATGGAAACACATCTCATGCTCATGAATTGGAAGAATTAATTTTGTGAAAATGACCATACTTCCCAAAACAATCTACAGATTCAATGAAATCCCCATCAAAATATCAATGTCATTTTCGCAGAATTTTTTTTTATTTTTTTTTATTTTTTTGAGACGGAGTCTGGCTCTGTCTCCCAGGCTGGAGTGCAGTGGCCAAATCTCAGCTCACTGCAAGCTCCGCCTCCCGGGTTTATGCCATTCTCCTGCCTCAGCCTCCGGAGTAGCTGGGACTACAGGTGCCCGCCACCTCGCCTGGCTAGTTTTTTGTATTTTTTAGTAGAGACGGGGTTTCACCATGTTAGCTAGGATGGTCTCGATCTCCTGACCTCGTGATTCGCCTGTCTCGGCCTCCCAAAGTGCTGGGATTACAGGCTTGAGCCACCACGCCCGGCCATTCGCAGAATTTTTAAAAAGCAAATTCAAATGGAACCGAAAAGAGCACAAATAACCAAAGTAATTCTAAGCTAAAAGAACAAACCTGGAAGCATCACATTACTGAACTTGAAACTATAATACAAGGCTATAGTTACCAAAACAGCATGGAGCTAGTATAAAAGTAGGCACATAAACTAATGGAACATAATAAAAACCAAATAAGCACAGCCAACTAATTTTTGACAAAGCATGAAAAAACATGAATTAAGGAATGGACACCATATTCAATAAATGGTGCTGGGAAAACTGGCAAATGACATGTAGAAGAATGAAACTGGATCATTATCTCTCATCATATATAAACATCAACTCAAGATGGTTTGAAGACTTAAATATTGGGCCTGTGATGTGCTTAGGCTTTGTGTCCCCACCCAATTCTCATCTTGAATTGTAATTCCCATAATGGCCATAATCCCCATGTGTCAGGGGAGAGACCAGGTAAAGGTAATTTAATCATGGGGATGGTTTCCCCATCCTGTGATATTGACTGAGTTCTCATAAGATCTGATGGCTTTATTAGAGCCTCTTCCCTCTTCACTCAGCACTTCTCCTTTCTGCTGCCTTGTGAAGAAAGTGCCTTGCTTTCCCTTCATTTTCTTCCATGATTGTAAGTTTCCTGTGGCCTCCCCACCCATACTAAACTGTGACTCAATTAAACCTCTTTTCTTTATAAATTACCCAGTTTCAGGTAGTCCTTTATAGCATTATAAAAACAAACTGATACAGCTTGAAACCCTAAAAATTCTAGAAGAGAACTTTGGAAAACCTCTTCTAGACATTGGCTTAGGCAAATAATTTGTAACTATGACCCCAAAAGCAAATGCAGCAAAACCAAAAATAAACAAATGAGACTTAAATAAACAGAAAATTATCTGCAAGTAAAAATAAATAAGCAACAGAGGAATAGAACAACCTACAGAGTGGGAGAAAATATTTGCAAACTACACTTTTGACAACAAACTAATATCGAGAATCTATAAGGAACTCAAACAAATGACAAAGAAAAAAAATCAAATAATCCCATTAAAAAGTTGACAGAGAACATGAATAGAAATTTCTCAAAAGAAAATATACAAATGGCCATCAAACATATGAAAAAATGTTAAACATTACTAATCATAAGGGAAATGTGAATTAAAACCACAGTGAGATACCACCATACTCCCACAAGAATAGCTATTATTAAAAAGTCAAAAAAAAATAGATGTTGACATGTATGTGGGGAAAAGGAACACACATACACTGCTGGTGAGAATATAAATTAATAAATCTCTTTGGAAAACAGTATGGATGTTCCTTAAAGAGCTACAAGTGAATCTGCCATTGAATGCAGCAATTCCACTACTGAATATGTACCCAAAGGAAAAGAAGTCATTGTATAAAAAGGACACTTGCACATTTATGTTTATAGCAGCACCATTCACAATTACAAAGATGTAGAACTAACCTAAGTGCCCATCAACTAATAAGTGAATAAAGAAAATGTTGTACACATACACCATGAAAAACTACTCAGTCATTAAAAGTAATGAAACATTGTATTTTGTGGAAATTTGGATGAAGCTTGGGGCCCATTATTCTAAGTGAAGTAACATAGAAGTGGAAAACCAGAAACTGTATGTTCTCACTTGCAAGCAGGAGCTGAGCTATGAGTACACAAAGGCATACAGAGTAATATAAAGGACTTTGGAGACTCAGAAGTTGGAGGGTAACAAAGGGACCCAGGATAAAAAAAAGTAAAACAAAAAACTACACAATAGCTACCATGTACACTACTCAGGTGATGGGTGCAATAAAATTGGAGAATTTGCCACCATATAATCCATCTATGTAACCAAAAACCAATTGTACTCCAAAAGCTATAGATATAATAATAATAATAATGATAATAATAATAATAGTGGCTGAAAACCTCCTAAATCTGGGCAAAAGTGTCAACATTTAGGAACAAAAATCTTAGGGATTGTCAGCCAAATTTAACTGAAAGAGGACTGCACTAAGATACATTATAATTAAACTATTAAAAATCAAAGACAAAAAATGCTGAAAGCAGCAAAAGATAAGAAAGAGATCACATGTAGGGGAGCTCCTTTATGATTATCAGTCAAATTCTCAGTAAAATCCCTGTAGGCCAGCAGATACTGGGATTGTGTATTCAAAGTATCAAAAGAGAAAAAACTGCCTAACAAAAATACTTTTACCCAACAAAGCTGTTCTTCAGAAATGAGGAAGAAAGAAAAACTTTCCCACATTGAAAAAAAAAAAACATTAAACAATTAATGAATCCAGCAATTGGTTTCTTGAAAGAGTTGATGAGATAAATATAGTGCTGGATAGAGTAGCAAAAAAGAAGAGAGAAGATCCAAATAAACACAATGGGAAATGAAAAAGGGGACCTCACTGTTGAACCCACAGATATACAAACAACAACAACAACAACAACAACAAAAACACATAGACTATTACAAACACTTCTATGCCTTTGAGCTACACAATGTAGATTAGATAAATCCCTAAAAAAATACAACTTCCCGAGATTGAACCAGGAATACTTTAAAACCCTGAGCAGATCAATAACAAGTTCCAAGACTTAATCAGTAATAAGAAAGTACCAACCAGACAAAGCCCAGGACCAGAAATATTCACAGCTAAATACTACAAGATGTATACGGAAGAGGTGGTACCATTTCTACTGAAACCACCTCATTCTATGAGGCCAACATCATCCTAACAGTAAAACTTGTCAGAGACACAAGAAAAAAATCAAAAGGCCAATATCTTTGATAAACTTTGATACAAATATCCTCAATCAAATACTAGCAAACTGAATACAGCAGCATATCAAAAAGCTAATTCACGGCCAGGCACAGTGGCTCACACCTGTAATCCCAACACTTTGGAAGGCCGAGGCTGGCAGATCACGAGGTCAGGAGATTGAGACCATCCCAGCTAACATGGTGAAACCCCATCTCTACTAAAAATATAAAAAATTAGCCGGGTGTGGTGGCAGGCACCTGTAGTCCCAGCTAATCAGGAGGCTGAGGCAGGATATCGCACTACTGCACTCCAGCCTGGGTGACAGTCGACAGTGTGAAACTCCATCAAAAAAAAAAAAAAAAAAGGCTTTCACTCTGATCAAGTAGGCTTTGTCCCTATGATGCAGGTTTGGTTCAACATACATAAATCAATTAATGTGTTCATCACATAAACATAACAAAAATAAAACCTACAATCATCTCAATAGAGATGTAGAAAATGCTTTCCATACAATTCAATATTGCTGAATGTTAAAAACCCTCAACAAACTAGAAATTGAGTGAACATACTTCAAAATATTAAGAACCATCTTTGACAAACCCACAGCTAACCTCATACTGAATGGGAAAAATCTGGAAGTATTCCCCTTGAAACTGGAACAAGACAAAGATGCCCTCTCACACCACATCTATTCAATACCCTACTGGAAATCCTAGCCAGAGGATTCAGGCAAGAAAAAGAAAGTAAAGGAATCCAAATAGGAAGAGAGGATATCAAAATATCTCTCTTTGCAGATGATATTATTCTATACCTAGAAACCTCATAGTCTTTGCCCAAAAGCTCATTGATTTGATACACAAATTAGCAAAGTTTCAGCATCCAAAATCCAGGTACAAAAATCAGCAGCATTCCTATATGCCAACAACATCAAAGCTGAGATCCAAATCAAGAATGCAATCATATTCACAATAGCCACAAGAAAAATAAAATCTGTAGGAATACAGCTAACCAAAAGGTAAAATAAGTCTACATGGAGAATTACAAAACATTGCTCAAATAAATCACAGATGGCACAAACAAATGGAAAACCATCTCATATTCACGGAGAGAAACAATCATATTGTAAAAATGGCCATATTGCCCAAAGCAATTTACAGATTCAATGCTATTTTTATCAAACTCCCAATGACATTTTCACAGTATTAGAAGAAAATATTTTAAAGTTCATATGAAACCATAAAAGCTTGAATAGCCAAGGCAATCCTAAGCAGAAAGAATACAGCTGGAGTCATCTCATTACTCAACTTAAAACTATACTACAAGGCTACAGTAATGAAAACAGTATGGTACTGGTAGATAAACAGGCACATAAACAAGTGGAATAAAATAAAGACCCTTGAAATAAGACCACACACCCACAAGCATTTGATCTTGCACAAAATTTACGAAAGCAAAAAATGGGGAAAGGACTTTCTGTTTAATAAATTGTGCTGGGATATCTGACTAGGCCATATGCAGAAGATTGTCCCCCTTTCTTAATCATATACAAAAATTAACAAGATGGATTAAAGACTTAGATCTAAAATGAAAAACTATTTAAAAAAACCCTGGAAGATAACCTAGGAAACACTATTCTGGATATAGAGCCTGGCAACCACTTCATGACAAAAACATCAAAAACAATTTCAAAAAATATTAACAAATGGGACCTCATTACACTAAATATCTTCTGTAAAGCAAAGAAAACTCAACAGAGGCAACAGACAATTTACAGAATGGGAAGGAATATTTGCAAAGTATGCATCCAACAAAGGTCTAACTTCCAGGATCTATAAGACTCTTAAATTTACAAGCAAAAAAAAAAAAAAAAAAAAAAAAAAAAAAAAAAAAAAAAAAAAAGAAAAAAGAAAAAAGGAAAGAAAAACAACGTCATCAAAAATTGGGCAAAGGATATGAACAGACATTTCTCAAAAAAAAGACATTCATGCAGCCAAAAAGCATATAAAAGAGATGCTCTACATCACTAATCATTAGAGAAATACAAATACAAACCACAGTGAGATACCATCTCAAGCCAGTCATAATGGCTATTATTAAAAAGTCAAAAAATAACAGATGCTGGCAAGGTTGTGGGCAAAAGTGAACCCTTGTGCATTGCTAGTGGGAATATAAACCGGTTCAGTCATTGTGGAAAGCAGTTTGGCCATTTCTCATAGAACTTAAAACAGAATTATTGTTTGATGTAGCAATCCCATTATTGGGTGTATACCAAAAAGAGTATAAATTGTTCTACTATAAAGACACATGCATATGTATGTTCATTGTAGTGTTACTCACAGTAGTAAAGATATGGAGTCAATCTGAATGCCCATTAATAGTAGACTGGATAAAGAAAATGTGGTACTTAAACACCATGGAATATGATGCAACCATAAAAATAATGAGATCACGTCATTTGCAGTAACAGGAGTAGAGCTGGAAGCCATTATCCTAAGGAAACTGACACAGAAACAGAAAACCAAATACCACATGTTCTCCCTTATAAGTGGAAGGTAAACACTGAGTATATATGAACACAAAGAAGGGAAAAACAGACACCTGGGTCTCCAGTAGGGTGGAGGGTAGAAGAAGGGTAAAAATCAAAATACAACACTATTGAGTACTATGTTTATTACCTGGTTGATGAAATAATTTGTAGACAAACTCCTGTGACATACAGTATAATTATATAGCATACTTGCACATGTACCCCAGAAACTAGGATAAAAGCTAGAAAAAAATCTAAGGGAGTTATGCCTGCCTAACAGAAATGACAAAAGTGAATTATTTGAGCTGAAACAAGAGATTACTAGTTAATAACATAAAACATATAAAAATTAAAAACTAAATCATATTAGTACCACAGAACCATATTCAGGACAGACTTCAGTGATAATTGTGGAATGTAAAGCAAATTTTACTCTAGTACAAAGGTTAAAGGAAAAACAAGTATAAAATGGTGTATATATTTCTTATGATATCACATCACAAATATTATGCTGGATGCATAAACCATAAGTAGAAAAGCTCCATTAAAAAGACCTGGAGGCATCACATTACCCGACTTCAAACTAGACTGTAAGTCTATAGTTACCGAAACAGCATGGTACTGGTATAAAAATAGACATGTAGACCAAAGGAAAAGAATAGAGAACCAATAAATAAAGCCAAATGCTTACAGCCAACTGACCTTTGACAAAGCAAACAGAAACATAAATTGGGGAAAGGACATTCCATTCAACAAATGTTGCTAGGATAATTGGCAAGTCATACGTAGAAAAATGAAGCTGGAGCCTCATCTTTCACCTTTTACAAAAATCAACTCAAGACGGACCAAAGACTTAAATCTAAGGCCAGAAATCATAAAAATTCTAAAAGATAACATCCACAAAACTCTTCTACAAATTGGCTTAGGCAAAGTCTTCGTGACCGAAACCCAAAAACAAATGGAACAGAAACAAACGTAAGTAGATGTGACCTAATTAAACTAAAATCTTCTGCACAGGAAAAGAAATAATCAGCAGAGTAAACAAACACTCCACAGAATGGGAGAAAATACTGAAGAACTAAGCATCTGACAAAGGACAAATGTCTAGAATCTACAAGGAACTCAAACAAATCAACAAGAAAAAGCAATCCCATCAAAAGTTGGGCAAAGTACATGAATACACAAATCTCAAAAGAAGATATACAAATGGCCAACAATCATATGAAAAAAATGCTCAACAACACTACCTACCAGTGAAATACTAATCAAAACCACAATTAGATACTACCTTATTTTTGCAAGAATGCCTAGAATTAAAAAATCAAAAAATAACAGATGTTGGTGTAGATGTGGTGAAAAGAGAACACTAGTACACTGCTGGTAGGAATGTAAACTAGTACAACCACTATGGAAAACAGTATGGAGATTCCTTTTAGAACTAAGAGTAGAACTACCATTTCATCCAACAATTCCTCTACTGGAAATTTACCCAGGGGAAAAGAAGTCATTAAGTCATTATATGAAAAAACACTTGCACATGCATGATTGTAGGAGCATAATTTGTAATTACTGAAATACATTGCTCACTAACCAAGGAGGAAAATGTGGTGTGTGTGTATATATAAATACACACACACACACTATATATATATATACACACACACACACACACGCTACTCAGTCATAAAAAGGAACAAAATGGTGGCATTTGCAGCAACTTGGATGGAATTGGAGACCATTATTCTAAGTAAAGTAACTCAGGAATAAAAAAACCCAGCATCGTATGTTCTCACATTTAAATGGGAGCTAAGCTATGAGGATGCATAACACATAAGAATGATATAATGGACTTTGGGAACTCAAAGTGAAGGGTCGTAAGGGGGTGAAGGATAAAAGACTACCCATTGGTACAGCGTACACTCCTCAGGTGATGGGTGCATGAAAATCTTAGAAATCATCTCTAAAGAAGTTTTCCATGCAACCAAACACCACCTATTCCCCCAAACCTATTGAATAAAAATAAAGAAAACACTGACAATTTGATACAGTTGTTTAGTGATATAAAATTCAGACCACGAACACTGCTACTCTAAAATTCTAATTAAATGAAAATAAAGATTGAAAATCTGACTGATTAAAAAAAAAAGAAAGAAAAGCTTCAGAGCATATCACTACAGAAAATCATCAAATAACAAAGAAAGGCACCAAGAGAGAAAGAACAAAATGCACTATAACCAAAACAACCAAAAATAAATTAAATAAGGGCAGTGGTGAGTCCTTACCTATCAATAATTACCTTGAATATAAATAGACTAAATTATCCAATGAAAAGACATGGAATAGCTGTACGGATAAACAAAAGGCAAGACACAACTTTATGCTTCCTGAAAGATACCTTAAATTTAAGAAAACAAATAGACTGAAAGTGAAGGAGTGGAAAAATATATTCCATGTAAATGGAAACCAAAAGTGAGCAGAGTAGATCTTAAGCCAAAAATTGCATAATGAGATGAAGAAGGTCGTTTTATAATGATCAAGGTGTCAACTCATCAACAGGATATAACAATTGTAAATATATGAACACAACATTGGAACAAACACACACACATATTTTATATAGATATAGATATAGATATAGATATGAATCTGAAAGGAGAGATAGACTCTACTACAACAACAGTACGGGACTTGAGTACCCCATTTTCGACAATGGACAATTTTTCTAGATAAAAAACAATTAGAACACCTCTCAAACAGCACTTTAGACCAAAAATGGTTATAAAAATAGATACTGAGCACTCCATCCAGCAGCAACAGAGTACACATTCTTCTCAAGTTTACATAAAAGTTTCTCCAGTATATATCATGTGTTAGGTCATACAAGTCTGAACAAATTTAAGAGGATTTAAATATCAAATATCATTTCTGACTACAATAGTATGAGAGTAGATATCAATAATAAGAAAAGTTTTAGAAAATTCAAAAATATGTGGGATTAAACAACATGCTATTGAACAACCAATGGATAAAAGAAATCAATGGAGAAACAAAAACAATACCTATATAAAAACAAAAATGTAAGCACAAAACACCAAAACTTATGGGATGAGGCAAAAGTAGTCATATAAGAACAATTTATAGCAATAAATACCTATATCAAAAGGAAGGAATCTCTAAAATATCAAAAAAGAAAAATTGTCAAATAAAAAATGAAAAATTAAAGAGGAGGCATTATAACTGATATCACAGAAATATAAAGGATCGTAAAAAAATAATACGAATGTCAACAAATTGTACAACCTAAAAAAACATGTAAATACCTAGACACATATAACATACCAATACTTAACCCAGAAGAAATAGAAAATTTGAACAGATCAATAAATGGTAAAGAAATTGAATAGGTAATTAAATATTTCCCGTTAAAGGAAAGCCCAAGACCTGATGACCTCACTGCTGAATTTACCAAATATTTAAAGAACTATTACGAATATTCCAAATATTTTTTTTAAATGCAGAAGAGAGAATACTTCTAAACCCTTAATGAGGTCAGTATTACTGTGATATCAAAGACTGGCAATCATATTGCAAGAAAAGAAAATGACAGGCCAATATCCTTCATGAACACGGAACAAAAATCCTCAAAAAGATACTAGCAAACCAAATTCAAGAGCACCTTAAAAAGATGATTCACTATAATCAAGTAGGATTTACCCCAGGAATGCAAGGGTCGTTCAACATACACAAATCTATAAATTTGATACACTACATCAACAGAATGGAGGATAAAATTATATATTTTATTAGATACAGAAAAAAGTGAGAAAATTCTGTTTTCCTTCATGATAACTGTTGACAAATTAGTCATAGAAGGAGTGTATCTTCACATAACAAAGGCCATCTATGACAAGAACACAGTAACATTATGCTCAATGATGAAAAGCTGAAAGCTTTTTCTCTAAGATCAGGACCAAGACAAAATACCCACTCTCACCAATTATATTCAATATAGTACTGGAGATTCTTTCTAGAGCAATTAGGCAAGACAAAAAATAAAAGGCATCTAAATAGGTAAGGAAGTAGTAAAATTGTGACTGTTTACTGGCAAGATTATCTTTTTTTTTTTTTTTTTTTTTTTGAGATGGAGACTCGCTCTGTCGCCCGGGCTGGAGTGCAGTGGCCGGATCTCAGCTCACTGCAAGCTCCGCCTCCAGGGTTTACGCTGCCTCTGCCTCCGGAGTAGGTGGGACTACAGGCGCCCGCCTAGTTTTTTGTATTTTTTTTAGTAAAGACGGGATTTCACCGTGTTAGACAGGATGGTCTCGATCTCCTGACCTCGTGATCCGCCCATCTCGGCCTCCCAAAGTGCTGGGATTACAGGCGTGAGCCACCGTGCCCTGCCCAACATTATCTTATATATAGAAATCCCAATAAACAAGTACACTAAGGTTGCAGTATACGTAGTCAACACAAGAAAATCAGCAACATTAAAAAAAATTGCTAACAATGAGCCATCAAAAAAATCATGAAGGCCATCTCGTTTATCATAGGTATAAAAATCAAATATTTAGAAATAAATTTAACCAAGGAGGTAAAAGATCTGTATACAGAAAAATATAAAATATTGATGAAAAAATTAATGAAGAAATAAATGAAAAACATATCCTGTACGTATAAAAAGGAACAATTAATATTGTTAAAATACTCATACTACCAAAAGCAATCTACAGTGTCAATGCAATCTCTATCAAAATCCCAATGTCTTTTTTACATAAATAGAAAAGATACCCTAAAATTTGCATGAAACCACAAAAAACCTAACTAGTCAAGGCAATCATGAGTCAAAAATCCAAAGCTAGAGACTTCAAAATACCTGACTTCAAACCATACCACAAAGCCATGTGGTAGTCTCCTTTTATCTATGGGCAATAAGTTCCAAGGCCCTCAGTGGATGTCTGAGACAGCAGGTAGTATGAAACCCTATCCATACTGTGTTATTCCCATGCATAGATACCTAAGGTAAAGTTCAATTTATAAATTAGGCACAGTAAGAGGCTGAAAAAAATAACTAGTAATAAAATAGAATAATTATAACAATATACTGTTCACAATGTTATGGATAGAAGATGTTGGGTTTTTTCTTTCTTTTCCTTTTTATATCTTTTTTTTTTTTTTTTTTTTTTTTTTTTTCTTAGCAACCTTAGCATGTTATTATTTCTTGGTCTTCCCTTACTAGGTTGAGAACTTTTATATTTTTATTTAAAGAAAGCACTTTGAGGGGATGGAGCAAGATGGCCAAATAGGAACAGCTCCAGTCTCCAACTCCCAGCGGGAGCGACACAGAAGACCGGTGATTTCTGCATTTTAAACTGAGGTACTGGGTTCATCTCACCAGGGAGTGCCAGTCAATTGGTGCTGGTCAGCTGCTGCAGCCCGACCAGCCAGAGCTGAAGCAGGGTGAGGCATGCCTCACCTGGGAAGCGCAAGAGGGAAGGGAATCCCTTTTCCTAGCCAGGGGAACTGAGACACACAACACCTGGAAAATCGAGTAACTCCCACCCCAATACTGCGCTTTAAGCAAAC